>NC_042301.1:1889412-1984412 GCF_901000725.2 Takifugu rubripes | reverse complement strand
GGTATAACTGTTCGAATTATTAATGCGAAAATCCACCAAACTAATCCCTGTTCCGATTTTCCCTTTTAATATTTCCAATTTGCCGTCTGGTCCAAAGCAAACTCCGGCTTCCTGATATTCCACTCACACATCACTGGCTAAAAGATTAAAGTCGCAGATATATCCTCCATCGCAGTATCGACCCTATCGATCATGGCTGAGAGCACAACGCGTCCAATGAGGAAACAGGACAGAGAATTCCAGAAAGCCTCGCTGCTAACTTTGTTTTTCAGGTAAAACTATTCTTGTGCATTTGCCAGGATCACGTTGAAAGACAACAGAAAGCACCAGGGACGTCTATAAAAGGACATAAAGAGCCCTTTGAGGTTTTTATAAACCATAAAACAAGTAACTGAATCTTCTTCTGTCTGGGCCGAGTGCAGAATCACTCAAACAATAAATTTGAATTAACTGTAGGCATCAATGCTGCTGACATCCATATATACACCACAACGTCAATATGTTAAGTATAAACATAGTTTGGAATATTATTATTTGGAATATTATGTTGACAGTTGTCTGAGGGCCACGCCCATATAAGGGCTTAATTATTCTTGATTTCGGGTCCCAGCTCTGCCAACAAGCATCACTCTTTGTAATATTACAATAAAGAAAAATAAAACACAAAAGCGTGATACGAACATTCACAAACATCCCGTTTTAGTGAAAGGCCTGACTAACATCATTGACCTTATTCATTTATATTCAGCCTCCGGATCCCTCAGATCTGCTGATGACGCAGTTTCCCACATCAGACCAAAGGAGACGGGACCTTTGTGGAACCGGCATCCAAATCAAATCAAATCAAATCAATCTTTATTTATATAGCGTTTTTTACAATCAAAATTGTTTCAAGGCGCTTTCCAGAATCCCAGGGCCTGACCACAAGCAACAGTGGCAAGGAAAAACTCCCCTTGAACAGGAAGAAACCTTGAGCAGGACCGGGCTCATGTAGGGGGACCCTCCTGCTGATGGGGGGCTGGGTAGAGAGAGAGGAGAGGAGAGGAGAGGAGAGGAGAGGAGAGGAGAGGAGAGGAGAGGAGAGGAGAGGAGAGGAGAAGAGGGGAAACCATGACCCAGTGGGGTGACAGAGGCCTGTCAGGTGATCATGTTTCCGGACCCCGGCAGCCTCGGCCTATAACAGCACGGCTAAGATGTTAACCTAATGATTAGACGACCCCCTAAGTATGATAATTTGTCTGTCTATGGTAGTTTGTGCCTTTAAAACTCATCTAAAATCTCATTTTTACCCTCTGATATGCTAGTTCCACCCAGCGTAAACAGGCTGGTCCCTCCGTCTGGAAGCTTCCGTTTGTCCTCTGCACTTCCAGAAGTGTTGCTGTTGCTTCAATCTGTGTCTTGACTGACATTGGGGGTGTTTTTAAACCTTTTCATTCCCTTGGTGATGTATAACCGACTCTTCAGCCACCTGATGTGACTCTTCTCCTCGTGATCCGGGCCCTAATAAAACATCCATCCTGCTCTGTTTTCACCATCTTATCCAGGTCTGGGTCACGATGGCAGACATTTTTGTCAGGGTGGTGCACATCTTCCTCCCCACAGCCGCCTCCTCCAGTTCCTCTGGGAGAACACCCAAGCGTTTCAGGGCCCAATGACAACGGTAGCCTTTTCAGCGTCTCCTGCTTTTGCCTCGGGGTCTCCTGACACCTGAACATGATTGGAACACATCCCCATGGAGATGTCAGGGACTGATTCTAATCAAACTACCTTAAAGGCCATCTCTTGACACAGAGGAGCAGCACCAGTACTCTGAGAGCTCCTTCCCCTTTCTCCGTGGGATTATATCCAGCCACCCCTCAAAAGTAGCAAAGTTCATTCAATGACATTTTTTTTTTGGTCACTACGCACAGCTAATATCCACAGGTGAGGGATTATAGATTAAGAGGGAAATTAATAGTTTTGCCTTCTAGCACTACTTGCTCTTTATCACCAGCACAGCGTCTACATTCCCACAGAAGCTGCACCAGTATGGCTGGAAATCTCCTGATCCACTCATCAACAAGACCCCAACTTGAACTCGCATGTAGGGAGATATCCATCCTCCTCCAACTGAAACTCAGCCCCCGACCACATGACAAAAATGCAAAAGCATTTCCTTTGACTTGTTGTGGGGTTTCCTGACAACAGGTGGTGCTGACAAACACTGTTATATCCTCACCTGCCCACTAGTTGCAGGTATAAATCAACATGCGCAAGCTAGTAAAGGGCTTCGGTCCAGACTGAAGACGGTGTTTGATGAAGCTAAAACGACGCCTTCATTTGCTAAAAAGAGGAGCTAAAAAGAGGAGGCAATGTGCATATGGATGGCGCACTGGCCTATGCTATTTGCACATGCGCAAAGTTTTGCAATTTCTCCTACCTGGAAACAGAAGGTTTACAAACCGGAACCAGTAGTGACCTAGAATGACCAGGTATTATTATGAACTCAATATTCATAGACAAACAACATTCAAAACGGGGATTTATATAAAAGTTACAAAAGTGACTGGCTCTCTCCTCGCGAGTCTGTTATAATATACATTCGCCATCGCTGCCATCTTTAGCTGTGGCTGCTAACTCACTGGCTAACCTATGGCTAACTTCTTTATTATATGTTGTGGTGTGATGAAAAGGTCAACTGGTGTGGCCCAACAACAACAAAGTGAAACAGTGCAAATCGCCGCCTAGCGGAGGGAGGTAGCTTGACTCCACCCGTCATCCGGCTATTGCAAACTCTTTTCTAGACAGAAAGTCCAGTTGCAGAAATTATGCACACAATTATGAGCTGAATGTCAATATCTCAAAGAACACTTTGTGTGGTTTGATAAGGTCTTGTTCTACTGCTCCCTAGAAGTAATTATGCTCTCTAAAAACGTGTTGCTTTGGGTGATATTGTAACTTCTATCTTTACATTGAACATACGACTTCTATTTTCATCTTGTCACTTTGTGACGAACCTCTTCTCACGTTTCAGAGCTAACGCTCTATGTCATCGCCTCAGCCGCCCATCTCTTGGAGCTGCAGATGCTCATGTCAGCTTCTCACTTTCAGTATAGAACTGCTTCACTTACAGCAGCTTCAGACATTGAAAAGGATGATTTTGGGGCTGGATTGTTTTCAGGGCACTGACGAGGTGCGTGGTACCAAATGTCCAGAGTGCTCATCTGGTCCTTTAATGGGTGCATGTGTAAATGTTCATTTATACTGCATGGTTCTAATGTGTAAGTAATATTAACCCAAATTCCCCACACAGCATCAGACTTTTAGAAAATGGCTATGGAACATTCTTTTATTCTATATTATTCAAAGATGTGTGAGGATTACAAACTAAGTGGTCAAGCTTTTACCTTGATTGAACAGATGCCGACCAGTTGGTTCGAGACACTGAACTGGTATTTCTCTGGTATTGGTCGCTGGACTGGTCGGTTCTTAAATGCTGGAGCTGAGCGTCTTCTTCATGTGTGAAGGTTCAGTATCTGCTCACAGAGTTGTGCTGGCTCGTGAGCACCAACTGTTCTGAAGGCAGCTGCTAATGGTGCTAGTGGTGCTAATGGTAACATGAATAAGTATTAACGTGCACAGCTCGCCCACGGATAAAATGTGGTTATTTTACCATTTCAGTATGTTTTTCCTGCAGCTGTATAGAACTCGTTTTAGATGTTTGCTTGCATTTTGGGTCAGTTCCCTGTACACTTGGATAACACTGTTGACTTGAAATACGATGACTGTTTACACCCAGCTTGACTGAAAGAACAATAAATTGGTAAAATTCACAAATCCTATCTTGAACGCACCCCTCTGTCTCGCAATTCAGTTTATCTACGTTTCCTTTGACTTCAGAAGTAAATGAGGTTAGGAAAAAGCTGTTTTATTTCCCCAAACCCCACTCAGATCCCATGATGCACCAACGTACTGAAATATTCACGTCTCATATCTGAAGGTAAAATATATTGAGTCGGTGGTACGGACAGTCTCACTTGATAAGAACCTCAGCCATGCAGAAAAACATCTTCTACATTCTCCTAATGTAGACAAAATGCCATCTCCATGATCCATCGCCTCAGGATAATGTCCCCTCTTTGTGTGTTTGAGTGAGTGTGTTTTAGAAAGGAACGAGGAACGCATGGCACTCGCTTCTCATCGGACGTCCTTTACTGAAACGGGGTCATTTTAAATTAGCTTTTTTTTTTTGCACTGATTGAAATATTTAGATTTTTATCAATCATCCCAACCCCGCTCCTCATCAGTAGTGTGTGTCGGGGGGTTAATGGCAGCCCCGTCATTGGACAGACGTCAACACTCAACTTCACGTCCGAGACACTTCCGTTGTTATCATTTCATCAGCTACAGCGCACGTGCAACAGCCTGTGTGCACAACTATTTCAGAGGCAATAAACAGTTTATTTGACAGCGCTATCCACACCTACCCTAATGCACTCTGTGGAGGGTAATAGCTAGGTTAGCCTAAGGTGTTAACCCTCATCAGTCTAGTTGTGAAAACATAACGCCACATGAGAAAAACAGCAATCACTGATTTGGGTCAAGACAATTATTATTGCATTTATTAGATGGTAATGATTGTATTTTGCTATTAAGTTAATACTTATAGCACTTAAATATACACACAAATGAGAATTCACCCCAGGATGGGTGTATTTCTGCATTCAGACTGCTCAGGAAATCTACATTTGATCACCAGCAGGCTACATTCGTATGTGGTTCTGATCACAGGTGCAAAGTCATGTTGTCTGAGTTTCACATCACTGGTTTCCCACAAGATTCTGTTCTGTGTTGTGCTTCGATAGTCATAATAATGACACAACAAGCGTAGACAGTGGCCCACTGCGTGTTTGTTGTGTCAGTATTATGACTGCCAGGACAGAGAAGGTAGTCAATGGACGGGCAGGGATGCATTTAGATGATTCTGTAAAAGGATGTTAAAGCAGCAGTCCTTTTTTTTGTCTCCTTAATTAAGCTAAATGAATGTGCATGTTGAACAAGTCTGCACTTTACCCGGTTTACATGACCTTTGTCGAAGAAAGAGAATTAAAATCCTAGGGGTATGGAAACTTTCACACATGTCAGCGAGTTAAATTTAGTCGCAGAAGAAGGGAGGTCTTCGGAATTGACCTTCGCTCCTGAACGCAGCAGGTGTGAGAACACCTCTCAGGCAGATCACACGTCTGGCTGAGCTCCGTCACAGTAGGAAAAATAGCTGATGCTCGTGGAGGTCGGTGGTAACAGTGATGTTAACGGCAGCACTAAAAATATGAATTGTGGAGGAAATAAATGCATAATAGGAGGTTTCATGTGGCTTCAGTAGGCTTCATATGGTGCGCGGAGATTACATTTGGTTTGGTGACGTCGTGTTTCCAGAAATCTCCCTTTACACCCCTCCCTCCCTCTGTGTCTCATTTGCTAATGTAGCGACTGGAATCAAAACAATGACTGTCAAATCATTTCCACAGCGTTCAAAGGACAAAGATAATACATAATTTAAAGTTCTCATCAGTGCTCCGATGATGACCCACTCATCCATTATAAGCTCGACCCAAACAGAATTTCTCAAATAAAAAAGGCGATCGAAGGCATGATGAAACTGGTGTGCCTTTGCAGTAAGTGTAACTTTGACCCACATCTCCAACCATCCTCCTAAATTAGAAATCCATACTTAATTTCTCAGGCAAGAAGCCTTGTTTCTAAGAGGCTGGTGGCAGGTGAGTAGAGCGCTGACACATAGCCAGTGTTGGGGGCCCCTCCCGTTCCCATGCGCCTTTAGATCACACCGTAGTCTTCGGACGCGCGCTTGTTTTTGTCAGGAATAGATGGAAAATTGGTTTTAATTTGAGGTAAATCTGAGAGACACAACTGTTCCACCATGACCCGGAGGTCTCTAACTGGTAATTGTCGGACCTCTGTTTGGTAACAAAGATTGAATGGCCCACATCTACTTGCCTTCTACCCAGTATTCCCAGAACACCCACTACAGATGCAATCACGTCCACAAAGCGAACCCCTGTTCACCCTCCAGCGACCTTGACAGACCACAGAGCCGCCCCGGTGTTTTATATCCTTTTAAATCTGTGGTTTAACAACTAATAAAGTCTTTCCCTACAACAGAAGCACTGACCCTGCAGAGTTTTTTTAACAATGACACCAAAGTGTTTCAGCTCTGTTTTCACTTGTTAATGCGCATCATTGGGACTGAGGCGATGCTTTAAATATCCAAACTACATCCTTGGTCAAGGTCAGCGCGCCTCTGTTCCAAGTGCCACATTCCCTTCATGGATCAGGGCGATTTGCTGGATCCTCTTTGGGATGACTGACAGTCTTGATACTTGTCCTCCATTCTGCAGGCCCAGTCTGAAGATAAATCACTGACCTATACTCTTTGAGGCCATGCGGGGTAAAGCCGGGAGAGGCTGTTGGACCCAATCCCTTGCCTCCGAGTCAGGCTTAAATTCTACGTCCACACACTCTCTCACTAAAATCAGCCATTACTCAACAAAAGGCAAGCGTTTCCAACATGTAGGCAAACGTCAGGAGGAGGAGCACTAAGCTGGGCCAATAATTATGGGCTGAAATATAACAGAATATATTTGACAGCGTAGGGATCCACAGAGAAGCAGCGAGAAGATGCTGTGTAGACAGTGATGAAAATCCTTATTAAATCACAGGTAAATCAACATACAAAACGAAGACTCTATTTCTCGCACTCTCAAATGTGACTTCCACAGATTTGCTTGAGGTTTTCGTCACACCTAAAAGACTTGTTTATGTTGAGCACCTGTGTGACATCGAACAGTTGAGATATTTGTTGGCTGGTCAGCGAATTTACAGTCATCCTGCATTCTGACACAGTTCCAGGCGGTTTCCTTTGCTGCGAACATCTGGGTGTGAAACAAGCTCCAGAGTCCACCTACTCTGAACCACACAAAATAATTATATTCTTACGTTGCTGAAACCATTTGGAACATTTCATTTCTCCCCAATGGGTACGAGGCCTTTAAAATGATATAAAACAGCCCATGCACCGCAGCCATTTAAAACAATTTCACTGCATAAATGTCACTGGAGCTTTGGAGCAAAAAACCTCTCTAGAAATATATCTGTGTGTGTAAAAATCATATATGTGTGTGTGTGTGTGTGTGTGTGTATGTAAAAAACAGGCAACCAGATAGCCAGACAGTCTTCATATGTGTCAAGTTCTGCAACTTTTGGAGCTTCATCTGTGTCCTATTGTAGGGGTAAAAACTCTTCCTACAGGTATCACCTAACTTATTTCCTAAAAGATTGGTTCCTGCAACTAAAATATCCTAATATTGTAAGTAAGACTAAAATGTAGTGTCTTGTAGTAAGGATGAAAATGTCCCCATATGCATGCAGAGTCCAGCTGATGTGTTTAGAGTTAGAAGTTCAGGTATCTAAATGATCAGCAACTATCAAAGGGCAATAATAATGACTATCAAATGACTATTACAGGCCCCAGATTTAAATAATTGCTTTCCTTTATTTTGAAATCCAGCCAACTTTTAACAAATAAAGTTCCGGTCACGGTGAATCAAACATGAACCAAACTGGTTTACCTCTACTTTTATTTTGAAATGCAGCCTCGTAAAGCAGTTTGTGTAGATGGAATGTGGCACAGTTGTAACATAGAGCCCACTGGCATCAGCTCACCAAGGTGTTCAGAAAGAATGGACAGTTCTACATCTTCTGGCATCACATTATAGAGTTTACCGCACGCCTGGAGCTTCTGTCACTTCTGACACGCACTGTGCGGTATCACTGGTAGAATAAAGTGGACCTTTATTTATTCCGTATCTGTCAGTTCAATATAATTAATTTATCATCTTGGGTCCTATGTGTGTGTCCTTTTCCAGCTGAATAAACACACTAGCGCTGAATAAATGTCTTGTTAAATGTCAGAATGTTACTTTTTATTACTGTCACAAAGCAAACTGGACAAAATACTAGTCTGCCAAAGACTGAAGTATAATCATACACCCACAAGAAGATAGAGTTTTCAAGAGCAGTTCCAAAGAAAGAACTGCAATAACGTGATATTTACATCCTTAGAGAGAAGTTAAAGTTATTAAACAAGCATAACGCTGAATTGGGAAATGGGAAATAATTAGACAGTATTGCCATCAATATTACAATCAGACAACACTGAGTGTAACACAAGTGTATTCACAGTTGTTTAAAAGCACAAATTCAGTTTTAAGGACTGTAACAAGTAGGCAAATGCGGTCTAAAGTGTAGTGGTCCCAGGATAGACCCTGGAGGGACTTCACAAAGTCCCGGGAGCCCACGGTTTCATCCATTTATCTTTTAGATAAATGGTTTAAAATTGCATGTTGAGGAGGGACACCAGTGGCAGAGGATTGTCAGGAATTTGATATGGACTCCGTCTTTGAGTGGATCCACTTCTTTTGCCAAGAGGGATTCAACTCCGTTTTACAGGCTACCCTTTCAAACTTCACCAGGTTATTTCGAAAATATTTCCACGGATCTTTCTTATACCAGTCTGCTCTCTGAAACGGACTGAAGAGGCTAGAGAGCGTGGGGTGACACTTCCCGATGATGAAGGGATGCGAGTTTGGGACGTTTATATTGAAGGGGATGTAGTAAGGCTGTTATGAAGGAGAGAATGAATCCATCAGAACTGGAAGATGTTCACACAAATGATGGCGTTACCATGCAAGTAAACCATTTCACAGTGGTAATATACTGGGCGTAGTGGTCAGAAACTGGAAAACCTGGAGAAAACCCACACAGACAAGGGAAGAACATTTAGTCCCCAACAACAACAGTCGCTCTGCACATGTATTTTAAAACACTGAGATAAGGGGAGCACCTGACAGCCACGGGTTAACCTGTGGAGCCTAATACTGGAGTTACACACTTCAGATTTAAAATTCTTACATCACAGAACGAGTGCAGTCAGGGACTGTGAGTAAATTACCCCATTCTGGGGTCATGAGGTGGGTACACATAGGGGCAAAGGCAGGGTACACCCTTGGATGAGTTGCCAGTTCATTGCAGGGCCCCATTTGAGCATTTGCTGCTTCAGTACCTTGCTCAAGGGCTTAGAACACCATCTATGCTTTCTCTGCATTGAGGCTTGAACCAGGAACCCCCTGCCTCTCAGCCCAAACCCCATCAGCCTGAGCTACCTCCACCCACTCGTGGTGTTCTTCAGACAGATGTCGTAAATCTACTGACATTCGACCTATACATATATATGCTGCTTGATCTGACCTGGGACAGAATCGTTGACCTTCTAATTGTCATCGTGACATTTACCTGCTCATCCACACATATTAAGTGTGGGTCACAGTGATAGCTTTCGACTGTAGGCTAATGATGAACCATGTGTCATATGTCAGCTCCTTTGCCTTTTTCGCTTTATTTGCACAACCAGTATATAATTAGCCGTTCCATAATTCAACAAGCTAACTATAACATGCTTTGAATAGTAGCAGGCTCCTGTCTCTGAGGAACTTACTGCACTTGAAGCATTCAAATTCAACATCAAGGATACATTAATCATTTTGACTCATTGAGATCAATGTTCATTTATACAGTGTACATGTATGCAACTTGGAGGCAAATGTGAAAGACTAAGAGCACAAGGCATCTTTATTTAACAGGATTATCATATGGTAAAATTTTGACTAAACATCGCTCTTGATGGAAAAAACCCAAAACTTAAAGATTGCAAAAAAAAATCGCTCTGGAGGAAAAAAAAAGACTTTCTAACTAAGAACTAAAAATGGTCTTCACCAAAAAAGGCTTTAGAAAAAGAGGCTCAACAAAAGTCTTGTGGAATTTTTTTTCTAGAAACAGTCTCTCAAAAGAAGCAAACAAAAAAGAGCTTTGAAAAGATCTGCAGCACAGACACCGAAAATGAGGAGAGTTACTTTTCAAAATAAAGCAGGAAATGATAAACCAAAGGCAGAACTGCACATTTGTGGAGTTGCAGCCACCAGAGCGACTTCATGCCATCAGGGTGTTAATTGAAAAGATTTTTTGAATCAGCTCAGTGGTCACAGAAACAGGTTGGTGTTTTGGTAGAATAGGAGCCAGGCAGGAAGTACATCCTGTGCAACTCAGGTCAGGTTTCAAAAGAAAAAACCTCCCATTTCATAGCAGACATGTGAGGAAATCCATGGCAGACACATTACACAGGAAGGTTTAAAAAAATAATTAAAAAATAAAAATCTAAAATAAACACCAGGAGAAGAGATCTGAGAAAAGATGATGTGACTGATAAAAAACCTCCACCATTTTCTGGCTGAGTCAGCGTCTTACACACAACCATTTTTAATATGCTTTCTCCATTTTCATTCAATGCACATAAATACTGATTGAGCTTCTATTTGAGGTGAAATTCAGGAAGCCACATTTGAAAATCACCCTTTTTTGCTGGGTTAGAGATACTTTCCAAAAGAATACAAAAAAAAATAAATCTACCAGTCTCTGTCTACTCAGACATTCCTTCGTCCTTTAACCTCACGATGAAATAAATGAATCTCAAACAGTTATATTGACTAAGAATCTATGGTTTCGCTTCAGTTTTAATAAATATTCATTCTCAGGCCTCTAAAGGGTCAGCGGTCCACTGCTGAAAGCCCCGACGGGATGCAGTTGACACTGTCGGGAACAATTTTTTGCCAGTGCAGGCTGTGCCAGGGTGCATCAGCCTGATATAGGCTCCTTATCCCAGGCTAGTAGCATCAAAGGTAGCCCCTCCTGAATGATTGTGACTGGGGCTGGCTGGCAGAATCACAGGAATTACCATCACACCACAATCATACGCACATTCCTGCAAACGCACACGAGCACACCAGATGCGTGTCCTTTTGTATGTTATCTCAGCCTTTCCTAGTATAATCTGATAAATATGTGCACATACATATTCTGGGAATGCACATTTGTGGCCACACATCTGTGGATGTGTCTCATTTGATTATGGAGCGGGCATGTATGGTTATTGCAGTACTGAGGGGAGAGAAGTGCGCGGGGTCTTAACATTTCATCACCCCGCAGTAAATGTTCCACAGAGAATCCAGCTATTCTGGAAATAATTCATCACGTCACAGTGGGGGGTAGCCAAGCAAGGGTACATCTCAGGGAGAGAGGGGCACAGATACTATGGTGGACACGTTCAATTAGGTTTTATTACATCTGTGTGAATATGCACGGAGTCCGCCTGAGAACACAAGAGCCCCCATACACACATCTGCACACTCACCCTTGGAAAGCCTGGATTTTTCAAAGATTTTTACAGAGTAGACTTTTCCCCCAGACCATAGAGACATTCATTGCTTACGTGACTGTGGTTTACTTACAAAAAAAGACAAAGGTGCTGCCACCTAGTGGCTTGGAGTACTTGCACATGCAAAGAAGGTGGATTGCTAGATTTCTTAGTCATGTAAAACTCAATAAAACCTGAAAAAAATAACTTCAGTTGTAGCCACACAACTGAGTCCACATCTTTTGCCATGCACTGCTGAAATAGACAAAGTAATTGTTCATTTTTTAACATGATGAATAAGTATTGATTGAACCTTTTACATCCCTTGGAGGAAGAGTGAAAGAACTGCGCTGGACTGAGATCTGGTTCAGGTTGGTGTCTGTCCAGCCTATCTCTCAGCACACCTTCTGGAATGACTTTCACCTTCATCAATTCAACTTTGTTCCCTGTCCCAACTCCAATTCCAGAATTATAAAACCAGAATCTGAAGACTTGGATGTCCTGAAACTGTTGTGGCTGCAGCCTGTGTGGATGAACATCATGCAGGCGTTTTCATATAAATGCATCTGGGTTGGGTTTTGGAGGTTTCTCCTCTTCTCCCCAGAGACTCTCTGCTGAAATTTGCTTTGGTTTGTTACTAACGTGA
This sequence comes from Takifugu rubripes, assembly GCF_901000725.2. Lineage (NCBI taxonomy): Eukaryota > Metazoa > Chordata > Actinopteri > Tetraodontiformes > Tetraodontidae > Takifugu > Takifugu rubripes. Next base: position 1,972,464 of record NC_042301.1, on the reverse strand, counting down.
ATCTGTTAAACCCACTAACCGAATGCTTTGGTAGCATCGTCGATCCCAGCCTGGTTGCCACCTATGCTGCATGACCTGTTTCCCAGTCGACCGCTGGTGGGTTGATGTCCAGAGTTTCAGGATAAAGGAAAAAAGGAAAGTCATTTGAGCCTCCCTCCCCCCTCTTCTCCCTTGAGCTGATCATAGTTGCCACATGTGCATTAATATACATTAAGCCTATCATTTGATCACATTTCCAATGTTTACATTAGCACACTTTTATCTGGGTTTTAACTGTGCACACACAAGATTGAAAAATGTCTGCGTGACAGGCCTTTTTTTTTTTAAATTTCTGTTACCGGCAAGTTTTTAAGTCTTTGTATGGACCTGAAGAATAAATTATATAACTAGCACCGACCTTCAATACCGTCATCATCTGCCGTTATTGCCCCCGAGGGGTTAGTGAGGGGGATCTGGAGGCAAGCCGCCATCTCTTAACAGAGTAGAAAAGCCTCAAATAGTCAGTTACAGTAATTTTAAAGAGAAAATACATAAATCTTAATAATGCTGCGTACTGGAATTGGTTAATGCACTCCTACTCAGAAATGTATTCATATTATATTCATTCCTGGTAACAAACATGTAGGTATGGACTTTTATCTTTCAAAGCTCCAGTACCTGCTGTCCCTGTAAAATAAAAGTAACATCTCTTTGTGTGTCATGTCCGACAAAGAGAATTCTAAAGACTGATCATGAAGTAGAAGATGAAAAGCTGGCGATATGCATCAAATACCAGACCCGATCCTCACTTGGCAGTGAGTTCTGAACATGAAAGCCATGTTACCCTTACACAAAGAGGTAAAGCAGGCCTTCGTCATTATGTGCTAACAAGTGGATCTGTTAAATTTGCAACACTCTGCAACACTCCTCAAGGCTGGGGCCAGGAGAGATGAATCAGCTGGGGCAGGTGAGGAAAGGCATAAATGGCTCACCTTCTTACAGTACAAGGCCTTCACAAAGTCCATTTAACCTGGCAAATGGTTCATTTTCCTGGTATAGAAAAGCGAACAAAAATGTCAAACTTTTTTTTGAAGTATTTGCTTTATTTGCTCCACCTTCACTATAGTCTTACTAATGAATGGGTGCTGGATAAGAATGCACTCGAGATTCGCTCGCTAATATGAGTTTGCCGATGCAGTAACTTTAAGCCTGGTACATTTTTATTTCTTCCCATAACCATATCATTTCACAGCTGCTCTACCGATAACCCCACACTCTGTATTCCTGCACAGCGGTGGCTAAAATATTTAGAACACACAAGAGCTTTCAGTAGTTTTTGTTCAATTGGCTATTAAAACAAACACTCTTTCCTATTTTCAGATCTGCTCCTTAATTCTGGTTGTGAGATGTTTAATCCCTAAACACACCTAGTTGTGCTAGTCGTGTCAACACTCCATGACAACTTTGGCTGTGTAATATCCTATAAACTACACATGACAAATTGTTTTATGTATTTAATCTAAAGAAGTGACTACTGTATTTCCATATTTAGTCCTTGACGCTGTGGAGCACCACTGCATGAAATTCAGTGATGGATGACACAGCAGCACCTCCATTATTACTTCCTAATCAACCCCTTTGGGTTTGCATTGTTCATGAATGTGTGTACGTGAGTGGGAAATAAGAGCGAGCCCACTTCGAGGTGAGAATCGCGGCAGACATCATTTCATGAATTTCATTAGTGAGATGAACATAATTTCCTTGGCATCTTGCAGTGTAACTCAGCTATTGTTGCTAATCCAAATTTAATATCTTCAAAATGATTATGGGGTGGTGTAAGAACTCCTGCAGTTGTTCAACCCAGGCTCTGCAGACTCTTTTGCTTGTTCTTTTTTCTCTCTGCTTTGTGTTGCGTTGTGTGTTCGTGCTCAATCTCACTCCATTGTGTCTCTACCCCACCCCCAACACAATCCACTTTCATCCCAGGCTCGCTTTGTAAACAGTGATCATAGGGAAGAGTACAGAAATGTTGATATTTTCACTTTGAAGACTGAAACTACTATGTAAATTCATGCACGCGAGATCGTTATTTGATGTAGTTATTTTGTTTCCTTTTTATTGTGGATCACAGGCACAGATGCTTCCTCACTTAGCGATTTCCAACAACCATAAATTAATAATTTTGGTAGCAGACAGTATGAAAACATAGAAACAGAAGAAGGCAGAGTGCCCACGCTGACCCCTGTCCAGTGGCAGAAGGTAGCCTGGTCAGCTGAACTAGAGTTCTTTCACAGTGGGAGTGCAGCTCATAGCACCGGGAAGCACTATGGGGATCGGCCAGTGCGGAGGAGTCAGTGTTATGCTTTGGGCGCTGATCTGCCATCCTTGAGGATGTTACTTTGACACGCACCAACTATGGAAGTCTTGCTGCTGACCCTGAACGCTTGTAAATGGAAATGATATTTCCTGATGTTTGGCCCCTTTCAGCAGGATACCGCCACCCGGTTTTAAGGTGTTTTTGAGGCGATGTGGCTTTCATATTTCACTGATCTTTCAAGTTTGAACCGTGGAGGAGCCCACCTCAAATGTGCAGGACCAGACACGACAGTGAGCCTTCAGTGCTCCAGTGGAGTCCACGTCCTGACAGGCCAGGGCAAAAATGGGGACCAGCACTGTATGCACAGTACATTAAACTCTTGCATAATACAATCTGATGTTCCACACTCTACATGATCTACCTTTGCTCAGTGGGTATGATGGATGACCTCCTTTCCTCAGCCTTAAAGTAGAGTGCTCCTCAGCTCAGCTCAGATGGTACCTCAGATGGAGCATGTCCTGCCTCCAAAGATTGATTCCAGAAAACAAATAGGTTGTCTGATGTATGTAGTAGGTGGAGCTACGTCCCGGGGTGACAACAGTAACCTGTCACTGAATGTCAACAAAACAAAAGGGAGCGCACAGTCTTCACTCCACTCAGCCTCCATGGCAACACCGTGCAGTCAGCGAGGAGCGCCCGGTCCCTTGGGGTGCATGACAGATGATCTCAGACGCTACACTGACACCACCCCATCTTGTCAAAAAGGACACACCAATGTGTGCAGCTCCTATGACAGATGAAGAGCACACGCGTGCCAATTCCTGTCCTCGCTGCTTTCTACATGGAGACGCTGGGCAGTGTCGTCTCAGTCGCCTCCCGTCCATCGAGGAACTGTTGTGTTCTCCATGCTGTGGCAGAGCGCCACACAACCATCTCGTGGACGTCTCGGCCTTCTACACTCTGGACAATGAATCTGCAGTATATAGTGCAAGATTTAAAAAAAAAAAACACTTTTAAAAGCCATCAGACCTCTCATTTTCCCCCTCTTCTCAACTCTGAACCTTTGTACCGTCAGACAGATTGATAAAATTGTTCACAAAATCAGATTCAGAGTCAGAAATAATGTAATTGTGTTCGTCTGTGCACTATTTTTTTGCATTGTCTGGATGACAATAAACCTCAGCCTTAAACATTTCTTGCGGTTGGAGCAGAGACATAATCTGCGAGTATTTGTTAAGTACCATTATAAGGTAACCTTGACGCCCTTCATGAGACTTCATTATCCATCATAACAAACTACTGGAATAATTTGTTTGTACCCTGAACATTCTTACCACTGTTGGATGTTTTGTGCGTTGATATTTTAAATTTCCTTTGGAAGCACCTATCAAAACGAGCACCTCTTCTGCAATAATTAGCCAGCGTTAGCGTGCTAAATTGATTGGTCACCATGTTAAATACCACAGCAAGCAGATGTCAGCTTTTTCATCGTAGCAATTATGGTTGCCTGCTGACATCACAACAGCTCAAAGCACAGCCGTCTTACAAACATGTCACATGGCTGTAGAACCCTGTTAGCATCTCTGCACCAGAGAACAGACACAGTATTATGCTTAACTTATTTTAATAGGACGCAGATGATGTTTACAGATTCTAACTTGCAGACAGTGCTGTGAATAATAATGTAAACATTAATGAAGATGAATGCAAGAGAGAGAGCTTTACCTCGAGTCTGTTAAATCTCACTAATCCCCAGTTCTCATCTTAATAACACTGTTTAGGATCATGGATCACTTGTGCATAAATTTATTTTATTACATTCTTCAGATAATCTCTTAAATGAAGAGGATTTGTAGAACTTAGTTTAGATAATTAAAAGTAATCATCATTTTACTGTCGGCTAGATTAATTATCATGACGATAGAAGTATTCTAGGAAAGCGTATTAGCACATGTAGGTTCCATAAAAAGTGACGAAGTACCATTGTGTCTAGCGACAAGAACAGTCAAAAGTGGTACAAACATTGGCAACAACCCTATAATAATCTGTCAATCTTAACTGATCGCAGCGCTGTTCTTGATTACTCTGGGGAGAAGGAAAATATTGAAATGGAGACTCTGAAAGAGAAAGAGATATTGCCACGTCTGACAGGCAGCAATGGCAGGCTAATTATCTCATTGTGCTTTGTAGCAAACGTAGTCATTGATAATCACAAGACTGCTCTCAGGGTGTATATAGCTATTAGGCTGTGAGACAAGGGTTGGCCCAATCCACTCATCACTGTGGTCATATGGGGCAGACCCTATCAAACCATTTGGCCTCCAGCTATTTGACAGGAACCATTTCAGTTAGAAGCAAATCTGCAAGAGAAGAGATGGTAGCTGCAGGAATGAGACCCAGTTAATGTAGGTGTTGATGAGCAGAGAGCAGCTGGTTACGCATTTGGGCGGAACTCGGGCTACATTGGACTTCGTTCCACTTGGACACCCCCAGTTTCAAGGATTGGTGTGAGAAAATATAGGACGTGCGTCAACCACGTCTCAAAAGGTGGGTTTCTTTGCTGGCGTCGGTGAACATGGGCCCACAAAGCACAGCTGAGGTACCTGATATTGAAATTGCTCGGCAACCAAACACCCAGACCCAAAAGAAAGCACTATTTTTGGTACATTTTTGCAGAGGTGTGCAAAAGTTCTGTGCGACTAGAACATTGCTATTGTTCTGTCGGTTCATCCCATATATTTGCTGTTTTCAGGGGGTGGGGTGGACCTGGATAACGAAGCCCATTTATTTAGGCCATCAAATGAGCCTAGTGCATTGTTCAACACTACACCAGACACAGAGGTTTGATGAGGCTCATTTTTAGCTTTATACTGGAGCTATAAACAGCATTTGATATGGCCTCATCAGTCTTCAACTCATCCATGACGTGTATTTGCTGAGGTACTGCCACCCGCCCTCCAGGCTTTGCCCCAGTGTACTCTGACAGAAACAGATTTTGAAGCATAAAAGTCAAATTTGAAACCAGTCCCAATCTGACATCAGATTTACAAAATAGCGCTCGTTGAAAACGGGGTTGTTGGGTAATTCTTGCTAGCCCCTCCATCTGGATGTAAACAAGGCTGTTCTTTTAAACGAACGGCTTCATAAGCACAAAGAAGCCATCAGAACCCTCACACCTTCTGGCAATGTAATCACTTTGTGCATTGGATATTGCATTTATTTTTAAATATTTCACTCTCCCTCGGCCTGCTCCTCTCTCCTCCTGACCCGGCTTACCTCCCCATATGCATTTCATTTTCATTCTCACTCTAAATGCCGATTCTTCTCGAGAAATTAGATATCAGCCTGGCTGTCCCTTATTATTTGAACCCAGAAGTGAGGACTCTGGTTATGACCTAGATACCACTCCCTCTCCTTTCTGCCATCCTCTCATCCCCACCTTTGCTGCTCTCCATCTCCATCTCTGTCTATTCGTCCCTTTTATCTCCATTCTTAACTCTCAACTCCCGCTCAACCTCACCTCCGAGGCCTCACCTCCTATTCCCGCCTCACCTAGCGCTTGCATTAAATCAAATGGAACACATTAAAAGTGGCATGCGCAGCAGACAATGGCTTTTATGATTGCCTGCTGTGTTCAGGCTGGTTGTGCTGCACAGACCCATAAAATGCCATTTGTGTCAGTTCATTTCATAAGGCCTTACGAAGGGGGCAGAACAGAAAGAGAGGCAGAGCGAGCGAGCGCAGAAATACAGTGGTAGGTTGAGCATGAAGATGAAAGAGAGCATGAAAGTGGGTGATATAGTGTAGCAGAGAAGAAAGAAGAGGCCAAGAAGGGGTGGGGTAGGGGGGGGGCTTTAGCTGAAAGGGAAATCCAAAGAGAGACAATAGTATAAAACTGCAAAAATAATGTACTAAAAAGCAACAGAGGGTCGGGCAGGTAAGAAGTGAGGGCAAAAACACGGTGAGGTGGGAGCGAAAGAAGATAAATATGACTGCGATACAAAAGGATTGAAGGGGGGGGTTGTAGGTAGAAAGGCGTGACAAAGTGATATTGGAAGTGAGACAGAAAGAGAGTGAAAGAAAACGGAGGTGCATAGAGATTACTCCAGAAAGTGATTCGCATAGGAGGAAGCTGCCAGGGCGACTGGCTGTGAAGCAGGAAAAGGTATCCAGCAAAAGAGCGAAGGAGGCGATAGAGTTGATGAGCGCACACCCTCCTCCCCTCCCTTTACCCCACCTTCTTGATTACTACAGTGAGCATATTGGGCTTATTAAATTCTAATCGTCCGTAATGGCCGGCCAGGCTCTCTGAAGCGCCATGTTGACCGGGCGAGAGTCAATGGAGGTATTTGTTTTGCTAATTGGAAACCGTTAACCTCCCTCAAGTGTTGTGCTGTGTTCCAGCCTTTTGGAGGAGTGCCTCATAAAAACCGGGATGGATAGATAGATGGTGCAGGTAAAGAGAAAGAGAGAGGGAGAGGAGCTCCACGTGGGAGGGCAGAGTGGAAGAGGAGTACCTCGGGGGTATTTACCTCTGAGAAGCGAATATGAAAAATCAATGGAGACATAATGAGCTTCATTTAGAAAGTTGTCAGACACTAGCACAGGGCTGGTTAGCATGCCGGCCCCACTGTGAAACTAAAGCGGTTTACATAGCATGTCAGTACGGTTTTGAAAAAGGCCCACCGAGGATCCAAGCAGCCTCTTTTAGGGAATTTTATTTATGTGGCTGTTCGGGATGCAGTGAGCCTTTGTCGATCACGGTTTGTTTATTTCCCTCTGTGCTGAGGAATTCCTTTATTAAGCACCCTCCTCACATCCCCTGCCGCCTACCAATATATCTCCCGTCCTTGCAGCGTCCTTACACGCAGCATGCCTCACAAAGCCATTTACAGTTCTTTTCTTGTTCCCTATAGCTTCACTTTATCCTCTTCTCTTCCACTGCATCCTGACAGCAGTGGAAGGACCAGAAGGTGCAAAGAGGTGCGAAAAGCCTCTGCCGGGTTTCCATATGGTCTCCCTTCCGCTGAGCTGTGCACACATGCTGAAAGCAGCCCGTGCAGGTAAACATGCACATACTTCAGACACGTTAGACTGACTAACCAGTCAGACCAGGCGTGTACGACTAACTAATTATACACGGGTATAATCTGGAACCGTGAAGCTCATTAGCACGTTGCACTGATTCCAGAACCAAACAAGTTACAATGAATGCAAATGGGCTGTTCACGGTTTTTGTTGGTGCTGGAGTATTTGTGAACCATGAAGAAGAGGAGAGAAACTGCACGCTTTGAATATCATTTTGGAATTCTATGGCCTATCTGAAGTTTGTGTCGTCGGCATTAAAGGGTTTGCTAGAAAAAATACATCAGCTTTATTCACTTTAGGTCCTACGTAGATCTAGATGGGATCCAAAAATTCTGAATTTACTAATATGAAAAATCTTGTAAAAAAAAAACAACACACACCCTAAAAGCAAAGAGATCTCAGGAGAGTGAATCAGTCCCAGAGAGCTGCCATCGAATAAAACCTATAAACTTCCATAAAATAGCCTTCCCTGCCCTTTAGCTTTTCAGTGTCTTTTCCACTGATATTCCCAAGAACTAGTTATCAGATATTACCAGAACTATTACGTTTGATTAGAGTTAGGGTTTAGGCTTATGGTCAGGGCTGTGGTCAGTGACTGGGTTAAGCTTTAGCATTAGGTTTAGGGTTAGGGGTTGGGGTTAGGGATGGGGGTTGGGGGTTAGTGTCAGGTTCCCAGCTTCTGGGAACTCTATTGTGGCTTTTTTTCCCTGCAGGGGCCATGGTGGAGCCACGTCCCAGCCGCAGCTGGCGCCGGGGACTGGTGCACCTGCACACTATCGGTGATCAAGCCACCTATTTATGGACTGTTCTCACGGCTTGCCAGCGTTGGCATGTTTTGTCTGATCCCAAAACCCCCGACTACACCTTCCTGGATTTTCGTAGAGACTTATTCCTGTGTGGATTATTTGGAACCCGATTTATGGACTATCGTTTGGATTTTTCTTCTCGGACTACTTTTGACCCCACTCGGGATTGTTTGTTGTGAGTTTGCCTTTCCGGCTTAGATTCAGAAATAATCGCGGTCTCCACCTCTTTTGAGTTAAATACATTCCTGGGATCTTCAATAAAGATTCTCGGAAGACGATCTGCCACTGTGTGCTGCCTGCTTTCGGGTCCTGGTACAACCGTTCGTAACAGTTAGGGGTTGGGGTTAGGGGCTGGGGTTTGAGGTTTTATGTTGAAATTATTGGCACTGATGTGTTGATCAGAAGTGTAGTTGAGAGGAAAGGTTGCAGTTCCTCCCAAAGGGGATGTGGGTTTAAGACCCTGTCTCGATTGGGGCACGGGAATAGTAATACATATTTCTCCCGGTCATTTTGGTGGAAATGAGATGATTAAAGTTTCCCCAGTGGAAAAGAGGCTCACCGTAAGCTTTCTGCTTCATTATAGGTCTCGGACAGTCAATCAACTCATCATCGGCATCAAGAAATATGATGTTTCTCCTGAAGGGTTTGTGATAAATACCCCCATCCTGGCTTCTGTGGGTGTGCCCTTAGAAATAAACAGAAATGCTTTTGGCTGCCATGTTTCCGTTCCCTGGGTGCCTTTTTAAGTGCTGCCATGTTATTTTTACACCGGTGAGTGTCAAGGCTTAGATGGATAGGCATTGGAAGGCTGTGTGTGTGGAAAAATGGAGGCAGGTCCCAAAGTGATTTGTCTCAGCGATTCTTGGGTGTGGGGTGAGCGTGCACAGGGACAGGCGGCAGGATGATCAAAGTGTGTGGAGGAGTGCATTTTTATTTTATTATATCATTTGTAGTCCATTCTGTTGTGCGCACAGCTCTGGGAAAGGTTATCCAGCACTGAGGGCTAAGGCAAAGGCGCCGTAAGAGAATGGAAAAACAGAAGAGGCTATTTTTAGTTGGGAGCAGTGGAGGATTCATCTGTTTAAACCTATGTAAATGGAAGACGGTCGCACCATATGGTGAATTTCACAGTGAAATAATAAACCCATCTCTTAGGAGACGTGGCGGCATATTCCGGCTGGCAACTGCCTGTTTTTTTTTTAAGTGAAAATAGCCATAATGCTATCTAGCAAGCACGTTTTCACACATTTGAACAGTATTCGACAAAACTGCCCTTGTTCATACTGGATTTAGGGAAGACTTTCCACTGGTAGCTGCTAGGACTAATACACAGGCGTAACACAGTTCTCCCATCAGGTTGTTCCACCCTCTGACTCCTGAACATCTGCAAACCGAACGTGTGCCCTGTCAACAGGCAAGACAAAATACCTTTCACCACTGAACACTGACTCCATAATCCCCAATTAGACACAATAATACTGTTTAGTGAGCAGCTGTCCCCACAGACACTTGACACACACACACACACACACACACCAAACATGTACACTTGTGCAGCAGCATGCACACCAGCGCATATGGCCCTAGAATCCTTGCTCTGCTAGAGCGCGCTAACAGCCTCACCAGATGCCGCACTGGATCATTTGGGTGACACTGTGTGATCTGTGGGAGTGGGTTTACATATCATTTTATCTGCCAAGATTACCTTTGATCTTTCACGTGCATCTTGTTGATTGAATTTTTGATATTTTTGTTGCCCTTTTTTTCTTCAAATGTACCCTTTTGTGCCTCCTGATAGTTGCTCTCTTTTGACATATATGTCACAAGGTGTTTTTGCGGTACACCTGATTGGAATGTTGGAATTTGGACCTTCAGCCCACTCATGAGCACTCCAAGGTTCCTTTTTTCCTTTGATGCTATACCCTGTTTCGTGGAGCCTATCCCATATGGGCATATGGGCGAAGGTTACCTTTCCAAGGGGTACCTTGGCAGTACTCTACAGGTGTCCAGGCACCTCCCCCTACTACCAGAACACCTTCCGTATTTTGTCCACACTGGCTGGAACCAAGAACCCTCCACTCCTCAGCCCAGTCCCCAACTGCCAAACAAATGTCCCATCCTGCAATAATGCCCCCACCATGCTTCCCTGTCGGGATTGTGTTGGACAGCTAACGGGGTCTGCTTGGTTTCCAGATTATTGGAACAGGATCTCTGGAGGTTATCCAGAGTGACCACTGGGGTCGTGGAAACAGTTGGCTCGGAAGAGACCCCTGCTTGTCCTAGAACCTCTTCCATCCCAGAATGATGGAGGACAGCGTGCTCCTGAGGAACCTAGACTGCATCGGGAATCTCGTTGTGGTCTTCTTCCGTTTGTGGGATTTTCACCCAGCAGGAAAACCCTAATGTTCACATGGACTTTGAAGGTCCCTGGGAGGACCAGTCCAACTTACTCATATAAACTGGAAACTTTACCATCAAAGGATGAGTAAAACACACAAGAGTGAAGATGGTGTATAATGAAGGAGGCGACGACTAACACCCATCCTTGAACTGCAGCGTTTGTCGTCTTTTTTTCCATTTGACACCCTAAAAACACCCCTAAAAACACTTATTCTACGCACCTCGACTCGGTTACACACAGTCAGGCCCTGATGGTACACAATGCCACACAAGCAACGCGGGGAGATGTTTGTGTGTTCGAAACACGTCTCTGTTTGCAGGGAAGCACAATGTCCTGCATTCAAATGAGGCCTCAGCATTACATCTGGTAAAATATAACACACCAAAGTCCAATATCAAGACAAAATTGTAAAAGGTGTATTTAAAAAAAAAAAAAATCCCCGGCCTTGTGTTGCTGACAACAAACGGGATGATTTCAGGGACTTTCTTTTGGAGTAAAAACCTTTGAGGGCTTTAGCGAAGTTAAGCAGATGCACTGAAACACACACACACACACACACACACACACACACTACATCTGTTCATGAATTCAGGAATAAGTGGTGAACAATCATTTAGTCCAAATTAGGTTCTAACTTTCCTAATGTTCCGTTTAGTTCCTCATTGACTCTTTCTCATGATGTCAAACCCCGGTGCTCTTCTTCGCTCCGTTCGTCGTGTGTGAGGGAGAACGAGTGAATAATCACACACTCACTTATTCCTCCCTTAACCGGATCAGATGTCATTTATCAGTCGTGGACCATGTTCTCCACCAAACAGCTCTTGAGACAAAAGCTTTCTAAATATGCTAATGCGTGTAGCTAGAGGATAGATGAGGATTGTGGGTGCGTGGGTGTGTGTGGCTTTTATTTAACTCCCAGTAATGTGTGAAAAGCCTGAGATCATGAACCTGCTTTGCACTGTTGCGAAACAATGAAACAATCTTTGGCTCCGAGACAAGGTTTAAAGTCAAATTACATTTCTATTCAGCCAAATGTGCTTTCAGAGAGAGCGAGAGACTCTAAAGAGTGAATTTCTGTCATTAAATATAACTGTGGTATCGTCACCAGGTCATTAAACTTCATTGCAGTTGTTATTTTGATTTAAAAATCAAGAAATCTTGAAAATTTACGGGCCTTTTTTTGCATTACAAATCCTCAACCTCACAAAAAAAGAAATTCTCAGGAGCAGATGTGGATAGTTTGTGGGTCATACACATGCATCGACGACCCCTAAATCTTATTAATATATGGTAGCAATGAGATTAACACAAGGATATAGCTGGAAGCAAAATTAAACACACTGAAAATGACTGAGGAAATGTCAATGTGTGGTCTGCAGAGCTGCACGGAAAAAAATCACCTCCTTTCCAATTCTGGTCCGAAGTCTTCCACCAAGATGAAGAAGTCGCGTTCCCGAGGTGGGCTGGAGGACGGGAGGGACGCGTTGGAGGCTGCTTGCGACCATTAGCCAAAGCTACTGAGTGGTCACAGTGAGTCAGTGGTGTTCGCTCAAGAAAGACGAGATGTCGTTCTAAAGTTTTACAACAGCTAATTATGATTGAACTTTTCTGACCCGACGGCCTCCATGTGCAACGCAAACAATATCCGCCGCATAAACGACAACACCTTTGTATTTATGCCTTTTTCCCTCCTCCTCCTCTCTGATCTTACTGACAATCAGATGTTGGTGGGGGCTGTTGGGGTTCAGGGTTGTGTTTGGTTGTTCCTGCAGGGGGCGTAGCTGAGTCAATATTGGCAACAGCTGGCGCTGCAGGCAGGCGCACCTGTCGGCAATCTCCATCAGGCCACCCATTTAAGGACGGAGCGCCTGTCTGTCAGGGTCGGAGTGTTTTTGGTGTCTTCCCAGCTTGTTTGAGGTCTCCACGCTGTCCTGCTGCGCTAGTGAACGTGCAGAACCCGACTCCCGTGTTGGCTCCGCGCTGGTGCTCTTTGTGCTCCCCGGAAGGTTGAACTAGTGCTTCCTTGCAGTCCAGGAGGACCGCCAGTTGGAGTTGGTTAAATAAAACCTGTTTTTGGACTTTTATTGCTGTGTTCTTGCCTGCTTTCATTTCCTGTAAAAACCCAGTCTTAACAGGGACACGGTTGGAGGGGACACGGTTGGGGGGGACACAGTTGGAGGGGGCACAGTTGGAGGGGACACAGTTGGAGGGGGCACAGTTGGAGGGGGCACAGTTGTGTAAGAAAGATCTGTAAATGCTTCCCGCAGTGTAGTAAAATATATATTTTATCTTGACTCAATAACAGTGTAATCAACGGCCTCGCTTCCTCACGTCACGATGTTGTCGCTGAATAAACTTGGTATGTTGATGTAATTTACAGATGAAAATCCCCCCCCCCCCCCCCCCCACACACACACACACACACACTCCGCCACCGACCTTTTAAGCTTTTGTTGCTTCCTACAGCAGCAGGGTGATTGAAAAGAAAGGCGTCAAGATTGCCAGGAAGACAAAGGCGAAAACATCTGTATCAATTGTTTTCTGACAACGCCAGCGGAGTTGATCTGCTCCGTCTTTCTTTGGAGGTTCTTCTTGGGTTCCTTCGTGATCGAGCCGGTGGAGCAGTGACGAGAGCTTTAACGGCGCCTCACCGGCCGAACATGAATTAAAGCTCATCCGCTCCAGTTTTCCAGAGAGGAAAGAACCCACTTTAAACTTCACAGACATGTAAAAATAAGTTTGATAAAGGAACACACACACACACATATAACACACACACACACACACACACAGCCAGGCAGTCTGACAGACAAGGTTGGAGAGAATAGATGTGGGCAGGTTCAGTGATTCTGATGTCAAAGGCAGTCTCAACATTCTCGGCGTCTATCCTCTCTCCACTAGACCTTACATGGCAGTTCTCCTCTCCGGGGTGTTCTAAGAAGACAGGAGAGGTGGTGGAAGAAAAGAGGGGTAGAGGGATGAAACGTGTGTGTGTGTGTGTGTGGGGGGGGGGGGGGGGGGGGTGATGGCAGGTACTGGGGCGATTGTTCCAATGCCCTTGACATGAGAGAAATGCCAGGAGAAAAGAAAACAGGCGTCAACCTATACACCAGGATCAGAACAAAAATGAATGCCTGCGGTGTGTGTGTGTGTGTGTGTGTGTGTGTGTGTGAGTGTGTGTGGAACAACATTGCTTTTAGATGTATGTTGTTTGTTTGCATGTATGCAGCTGTAGCCTATAGTCAAAAATTAGATCAAAAGTGTTCTGACAGTAAGTGTGCGCACTCCTGCAGTAGAGTTGTGTATGTGTGTGTGTGTCTCTGTTTGTGCGTCCATACCCAGTATGAGTCCCAGACCAGGACTTTTCTTCTAGCTAGCAGATGTTTTGCTCTCACCTTGCCATACCTCATAAAGTCTGATGGCTCCGGACCAGGGGGACCAGGCTGGCACATACATCCATGACACACACACACACACACACACACACACACACGTGCGCATTTGCAGTGTTCCAGCCTCTGTTTAGACAAGCAAGGACAGAGGAAGTGTCACGAGTGGCAGCGTAAAAAAATTTGAATGCCAAAAAGCCAACCAAGCGATGTGGTCACGCAGTCAGAGGAGGGAAATACGAGGAATTCCAGGTTTCCTGGAACGTGTGTGGTTTTATGGCTTTTTACCATTCAACAAATGCCAACGTGTTGAATAACACACACATTCCTTTCATCTGTTCAGATGTGCCGATCCGCTCAGGCGGTGGAACTCAAGGAGACGCTTCAAAGTGGACCGAAGGCTCGCGTCTGGTTTGGAGCCAAGAAAGCTCAAACTGAAACCTGCTCCAATTCAATTATTGAGTTTCAATTATTTTTAATTATGTTTTCCTGATCTTATTTAATCTACATAACCAAACACCCCTCGCTATCTGATTAGACAGAGCTAATTAAAGGCAGGCAAACGTTGTACATGAGAGGAAGAGTGTTGCCGTGTTGCGAGGAGCAACGCGTCGACGGATCCTTCAGCTCCTTGATGAATTATGACGTGGTGAGGCCACAATCAGGCGCTCGGGCTGCGAACGTTGCCGCTAATATCGCTTAGGTTATATCACATCTGTATTCAGAAGGAGGCGAGGAAAGGGAAGCAAGCCAGGCTACTTTCCCTCCCATTGTTTTTGTGCTTTCACTGAAATAGCTGACTTGACAAATGAAAAGGAGCGCAGCCCTGGAGATAACGCGCAGGAAGCGGTAGGAAGGGTGTTAATTGAACTCCCTTTAGACTGTATCAACCGCGGTCTTATTAATGGCCTGAAAATGAAGTCCAACTTATTTGTTTAGTTTGTTTGCCTGATCTTTGCCCCCCCCCCCCCATGTCCGCTAAAGGCTCACCAAAGGGCAGAGCCATGTCTCTTTAGTTGTGCCACAAGGTCTCTCTCTCTCTCACACACACACACACACACACACGCACACACACACGCACACACACACATCAGGTCGACAGCGTACAGGGCAGTCATCTCTACAAACGCTGGCTGGGATCCTCATTAAAACCAGGGAGGGGAACTTTCTTTTGGACTCATGAGATTTCCCCAGTATATGATTCATTGTAATACCAGCATCGGCCACACGGTGTCAGGATCCTGACCAACAGCCTCTCGTGGCTGGTTGGTCAGGATCCTGCAGGATTTAAAAGGATTCAGAGTAGAAGACTATTGTCAGCCTTCCCCACGAGCTGAGTTTTATGAATCATTAATAGATTTGATTTGATAAGAAAGTCACTTCTCTTTGACCAGTGCAGGCGGAGGAATTTGAGAGGGTTTTAAAGTTCAATGTCTGTGGTCAAATCTTCAAATAATTGTGCATCCACAGATTCTGTGGATTATGAAAGAGGCCACAGATAAAAGACTTTTTGAACAGACACGCGAAGCAAAGCCACACGTCTCTCCCAATTTAGACACAACTGGCGCACTGCCCCCGGACGGGACTCGTACACCCGCTTGCGCGTGCACACAATTGCCGCCTGCTTACACACACACACACACACACACACACACACACACACACACACACACACACACACACACACACACACACACACACACACGTCAAACATGTGTGCATGTTAATTTACAGTAGTGGAAAGGCACACAAGGACACGGTCACACATGAACGTGCAGACATGCACACCCACGTGGAAGGCATTTATTCCTGCATGTGCGCGAAGACGAACGCGCGCATGAACGCGCAGAGCGGGCAGAGGCCCACGCGAGGCACTTGTCATTATTCGCTCCGTCAAAGTAGATCATAGATGCATTAATTGGGAATGTAATCATGCTCTGAGCCCATGGTTGAAAGGAGCTGATAATAAGCTGCGATAGGGCTGGCTGATTGAAAGAGGCAGCCAACATGCACAGGCGCACGGACACACCCACCCACCCACACACAAATACAAACACCTACACACACACACTCACACACCTACACATATCAGTCTGGTTTTTGCTGGTAATGTGAGGAAAGTGAAACTGCATTTCCAGGACGAGCCGTTCCACATTCCGGGGTCACAGCTTTGCTCCACATTGCCTCTGAAATATCTCCCGCCCGTCCTTCATGCTTCAGGTTTCCTGTGCGGAAAGGAAACCTCAACTTCACACCCAAGTCGAGGCTGCCCGCACCGCACAATTCAAAACCAGCTGCCCCGGCCACAGATTGGGGTGTGTAGCCATTACCAGAGCTTTATAGACGAACGTGTGTGTGTGTGAGCGCGCACGCGAGCAAGCGAGTGCTCTAGCTGCTAACCTGTCTTGTACACGGCTCTGTATTCCTGGCATTGCTGTGGTCGATAAGACAGAGGCATGCAATATTAATGTGGCCTTCTACTGTGGTTGGTAAGAGCCTCGGACAGCCTGCGCTACTGTTTCAGAGGGAAGCGAGAACAAACAGTAAGTGTGAAACACAGAGGGAAGGAATAAACAAGAGCAGGAAGAGCCTAAAAGAGGGAAAGCGCAATAAATACGGGGATAAGAGGGAAAACAGCCAGCCGGGCGGAAGCGTAGAGCGGAAGATGGGGATGAAATAAAAGCGGCTGAAATGTGGGAGAAGAGGGCGGACGCAGGTCAAGAGAGGCAGGAGAGGCCGACGCTGGGCGGGAGAGAGAACAGCAGGAGAAAAAGCAGAGAAGAAGAAATGAAAGTCAGGTGAGGGACATGGCGGGGTGGGGGTGGGAAACAGATCGAGGGGATGAGTGGGAGAAAGTGGAGGCGTTGAGTGAAGCGAGAGAAAAGCTAACAGCATGACGACAGTGTGTGAAAGGGTTCTGGTCAAAACACAGGCGCCAAAAAAGAAGATAAAACGAGCTAAAAATGTGGCCATTAAAGGGCGAACGGTGATGAGCAGATAATGAGCGGTGTGGGGGACGAGTCGGAAGACAGACGAAGGACGTAATTACACGCCGGGAGGTCATTTAATATCAATACAGCATTAAATGCTCTTCAAATGTGTGCAGAGGCATCGCATGTCAAACAACATTTATGCACCGTTCCCAAGTTTCAGTTCATTTACCCACACTCAGTCAGGCATAGCCGCTTTGGCCGTTGCCTGGCAACACTAAAGCAATTAAAAGCAAGAGCCACTGGTAGCCTGACAGACTGTATGAGTTCGGGGAGAACGCTGACAGTTTACATGACTCTTAAATGACAGACTCCTGACCCAAATTTTCCTTTCTTTCTTTTTTTTTCTCCCCAGCAGCGCTCGGCTTTTACAGCCAGTTCCTCTGTAGAAAGTTTTTAGTCGTCAGTTTTTCTTAAACGGAGCAGATTTCTCGAGGGGGACGTCTTTTCCGAGCATACTGTGTGCCTCGCTTCCTGGCGAACTCCCTTCCCCGGTCTCCCTTTTGGTCCGTTCAGCGGAGGAAATTTGAAATCATTTAAGTGTTTGGTGGGTGGTAATTTATTCATTCGGCGTTGCTAGGCTAATGACTGCGCCCCAGCAGCAGAGCAAACCAGAGGAGGCTGGCCCCAGCTCGAGTTCAGTCACATTTCCTGAGAACTGCCAGTTAAATTACGGCCTTTCCACGTGTAAATTCCTTAGGCTGTAAAGTTCAGCGTCTGGTCAGCCGTAGGGGCCGGTAGGAGGAGGGCGCTTTGATTGACGTGTGGCAGGACTCTGGTGGCGAAAGTAATTTTGCAAATAGACATGTGGGAGGAGGGTGACCAGCCATGAATCTGCATTTGAGTGATTCGGTTTCCAGTTCGGATTTTTCATCTCCATCTGCCAACGTTGTTTTCGTGGCGGGAGAGTTATGTTTGGAGGGGGAAAAACTGCATAACTCAAACCCCATCATGAGTTGCTTTTAGCATCGAGTGAGTGGAGTACACTCCCGCGGCACTTTATGATGCATTATCCAGTGCGGAGCGGGTGAATTGTGTCCTTGTTTGGATCCACAGCTGATTTCAGCAGGGTTGTAGTTATTATTTCCCCAAGAGAAATTGGGAAAAATCCCAAACTCGTCTCACAACCGGCGTCCAAGTGCCTCAAATCACGAGGATATCGATGTGTCGGGCAAGATCTTTATACACAGACGGCCAAAGACTTTAGGTTTTCCCGCATTATTATTGTTAACGGGATTTCAGAATGTGCCAACACAAACCCAAGTGATCTGAGAATTGGCTTATTTCAGCTTTGAACTTGCAGGAAATGTTCAAAAAGGCGGTAAAAGACTATCATTACCATCAATCAACTTAATTGAATTCCCTTAAATTACAAAGCACATGGAGGCAGAGGCTGTGTTTCAGAAGCATAACCTTCTGATTGCAACCACTTAAATGCCGGTCAGAGGGTCGATTCTGCCTATGCTGCTCAAAAAAATGGACCGATCACCTTCTCGCGTGTCTCTCCATCAATCACACCTCTGGGGCACCAACCTCTCAAAGCAATAATAATCCATTTCTTCTGCCGCTGTCCAAGTGAGACAAACAGGGAGAATGTGGGGACCATTGGCGAGACAAGCCCCTACAGGAAGGGTGTTGCAGGACCACTTCCTCCGGATCGGCGGTTGACAGAAGTTGCTCAGGTAGTGGAACATCCATACGTCTCATAGATGGTTTGCACAGTGTGCACAGCTGCCATGACAACCACCGACCCCGCGTGGCTCAAGTGCGTCGGCAGTTGCCGGATGATGAAGGCATTGATGTTATTGACTGGACCTCTGGGACATCGCGCATCGCTGCACAGGAGCCGACCGCCGCCCTGATCCAGGTCGCCTACCGCCTCACGTTGCAGGTGCTGGGAACGAACACAGGGAGGCCGTGCACGTTACTTAGATCCATTCCGTCATGTTTACCCCTTTACTTTTGAGTAGGGATCTCTCAATCCTCACTGCTGGTAATTTACATTCCCGTTAAAACTGATGACTCATCAAAAGCAATTTTCCATATATTTCTATATTTTATATATGTTTCTGAAGCTCCTCCACTAGATCTAGGTCACTGTGGACACAGAATAAAGACACACACACACCACACACACACACACACAAACACACACACACAGGATAACCCTCAACTCAATATGTGAGCAGCGTTGCCAACAGTGGGGTCAATGAACACGGGCCACCGCTTTGTACCGAAATATTACCTCATCTTTCTTCTCCTCTTTCATCTCCGTTACCCGGTGAGCATTCAATTGAGCGTCCAGGTGTAGGAACACCTCAGCTAGGATGTTTTCCGTTTCCCCTGTTTCGGTGCCTGCCGGAAAAACAGTCAACAATGTGCGAAGCTTATCCGCCAAAAGGGTTTAATGGAAAACGGACCGATTGTTATTTTTATTTATTTTGTGATTTGTGTTGCATTTGCTGCCCACTACGGAGTTTTATTATTATATCAACAGGTTCTGATTCAAGGTTCCTGGATTCAAGGTTCCTAATTTGCACATGGATGCACGAGCTTACTTGTGTATCTTTAGATTTCTGGCAATTACAGTGCACATCGACCTCGATGGCGTTGTTGTGGGAGGGCTGAAGGGCGCCACGAGGGCCTAAACTGCGAAAGAAACCGATAGTTTAGCAAATTGAGCAAAGTAGATAATGCCGCAGGAGGGTTGTGAAGCCTCGTCTTCCCTTGTCCCTCTTTGAATCGATTGTGACCAACACGTGTTCAAGTGGCCTGTGGTTGGAAAATGGAGGAAACCAAAAAAAGTTGCTGCCGCTTGAGGGGACATTTGACAAGAAAATGTGGAATCGGTGGGTCCACCTGCAGTTAGCGCCGCCGGTCACGCCTCCTCTGAATAAAATACCTCAGCGCCGGAACGTTTCATCCGTCTTGGCAAAGCGCCATTCTGTCAAGTTCGAAAGTTAATGAATGAGCGTGTCAATCTTCCCTTAAAGTCCGTTCCCAGCGAGGCAGAGTTACATTATGCGGACACTTTTGGCGGGGGCAGGAGTGACAGATCGCTCGCACTCGCCCCTCAGCATTTGCAAGAAAAGGCCTTTTGATGAAAGAAGAAAAGCAGCATGAATGTTTTGAGGGACATTCGCCACAACGAGGCGGCGCTCACCTGTGAAACCGCATGATCAAAATGGAAGGTAGCAAATATCAGATGGAGTCACCTGATGGTCAAACTAATGAAGTGTCTGCTAGCAGGACCGAAAATTCCCATGGTGTCGTCGAGGCACAGCGATCGCCTCGCATCATTATTCCTCACGCCATTGATCGCTATGAAAGATCAAAGGCAGAGTCTTCTTAAGTGGGAATCACATGGCTTCATTACTTCTGTTCCTGTGATTGGAAAACCAACTACAGGAGACGTCTTGGTATCCGGGTATGAAGAAACTTCATCCTTGCCTCCTCTCCTAGAGGGCCAACGCACAATTTGGATTAAAGTTTGACGAGCAAAATTCCAATCAAACACAAATTCACAGTGTGAAAGTGCAGGTGGAAACGTCAATTGTGATCAATCGATGTCCAGATCGATGGAAACAACCACACTGCTGAAAAAGAACGGTGGACGCAGAGTGAGGAAGTGTAACTCTAAGTCTCTCTAGCTCAAGCCTAACAGAGATGATGTGGTATCTTCACATGCGCCATGGTCAGAAGGTGTGTCTCAATGTAGGAGAAACCAGGGGCAAAATAATAACAACAATAACAATACATTTATTTACAGGTGCCTTTCTGGCCACTCAGAGAGGAATCAGTCTCGATCAGGTGACTTTGGAGTGAAGGAGGAAGGGTTGGCTGATGTTTCTGAGCTTCAATGAGAGAGTTCCAGAGTCGAGGAGCAGAGAGACGGGAGGAAGACACAGCCAGGTGGACGGAGGAAGAAGATCTGAGGGTGCGGGAGGGAGACATGACAGAGGTCACGCAGGTATGGAGAGGATGGCCTTGAATGTTAAGAGGAGCTCCATCTGGAATTTTACCTGGAGCCAGTGGAGAGGTTGTAAGACGGGAGTGATGTGGTCAAGTCAGGAGACGGTCACCGGGAGAGATGAAAGAGGCTGTAGGACAGGAGGAGGAGGACCTCCTGTAGTTTACTCTGGTTTCTATCAAGGAAGGAGTCCATGATGGTGTCCGCAGCAGGCAGAGATGCTGTGAAGAACATTCTTTCCCTTCATCCCTGAGAAGGGTAGGTCGGCTGTGGGTCAGTGATGGTCTAAGGAGGCATACCCTCGGAGGGATGAACAGGCCTGTACAGTCGGAGCACTCTTAGGTAGCGGAAAAGGGTCCTCGGTGGGTTAATAATCTGGTTTATTCAGGACAGACGTCCTCTAATCCAGGCAGATTCCAGAAATCTGAGTAAATGAACTGACGGGTAATTATGGCTCAGAACGACTGCGTGAAGATGTTCTTTTAATTATCTATTTTTCCATGTGTCCAGTTCAGGCTGTTGTGTTCAGATATAGATTTCACCAGACAAAATGAAAACTGGAGCAAATTAACAGCGGCTGTGCGTAAACCGAGTGCTGAGTAAAGGTTTAATTTAGCCCCAGTGATCCTGGCAATCCATATTTAATAATCAGTGGGCTAAAAAAATGGATTTCCACATCACATTAGTTTCCGGTAGAGAGGAAAATAGTCCTTTAAACCCTTTTTTTTTTTCCACTTCACATTTTTTTAACGTTCCTTTTTATGCAAAATGGAAGCACAGACTAAGTGCAGAACTCAGTGTGGAACAAATCTGTGACAAAGTAAAAATGGTGGTTTGAATATTTCACTTGCTTCTCTTTGCTCTCATCTTGGTCAGAAGCGCTCGCTCCAATTTTTCCGCCGTGCGGAATACAAACAATTCAAAACGCTTACGCGCCGCGAATGCAGACTTGCTGGGGCGCTAGCACGGATTAATGCTGGAGCTTCACGGTTCGCCCTCATCAGAAGAGTTTGGATTCTACCGTTAGCATTGTGAGCACACGACACGGAGCCCTCCTCCTCTTCATCATGCTTTGACTCTTGTGCTCGGCCACTTGATCTTCATCATATCTACCACTCATTTTTCCTCATGTCTCTGATGCCCTCTGCCTGAAGCTTTGTCAGCACAAGGGGACCTTCAGACCCCTGAGCATCAGTTTCTAATAAAACTGTCCTCTCTGCTGCCTCTCTGGATCTAATAGAAGGAAGATTCCAAGAATGCAAGCTCCCATCCGTTCACTGCAGGAACTGGTTGGAATGTAAGGGTCTCATTTCTGTGCTGGAGATCATACGCTGCCACCAGCGCTCTGGTCTGCAATTAATCTGAGCTTTAATCAAGGCGTCTGCCCCCTGGTTACCCAACTGACCTGATTCACATGAGATTGCCTGCTGGATGATGTCATCACCATGAGACCTAAATACAGTTGGCTCTGGAGACTGGAGAGTATAAAATATAGCTGCAGTATAAAATATAGCCATTTCTTTATTGAAAAGGGGCGAAGTTTGGAAGCTTTAACGTAAATGCTGGGCAGTGGGTACATTTTTCCTTTACCAAAGCACCGAGGCCCAACTAAAAACTTGCAGAAGAGCCCAGAAAAGCCACTCAGGGGTTATGATCTTTTCTATTTCTGGCTTCATGGTACACTCAAAAAAGTTCTGTCCAAGCCTCGTCAGCAAACGTAAATAAAAAAAGGAGCGCATGTCAGATTATGTGTATGTAAGCACGTTTTTGGTTTGTTTGTTTAAACCCTTGTCCTGTCAGCAGTGAAGCAGCATCGCATCTGAATGCCTGTTTTTCTGTCGGGCATATTTTGCCTTGTCAGGACGAGTGTGTTGAACTCCTCCTGTATCGGGTTTACATCAAAAATGGAGGTTATATTGGACTATAGTTGACTGCTGGGAGACCCACAAACCAACAAATAATCAACAACAAAGCCTTGAACACAAAACAACACAACCCCGTCATTGATAAAAACCCAGTTAAATAACAGGCAAGTGGAGACAGAGTTCTCTTACACGTCTAGAGGTCCACGAACATACTCGAATTTCCCCACGCACATAAACGCATCATCTCATTTACAAATACATTCATGATCCGCAATTAAAACACTAGCGGAACGCCCACAAGCGTGCTACATTACATTGTATACATAAGACTATTATATAGAGGGAAATTAGCTAAACACTGTAAATTAGGGCAAAATGAAGTGAGTCCAGAGCAGCAAAGCCTCCTTATTAACAGGAGCTACACACGCAAAAATAAATCAAAGCCCACTAAAGTGGAGGTGAATCCCTCGGCCCAGAGCCCTCGAGGAGAATTCTGAAGTCAGCTGTGCTGCTGGAAGCGCCTCACAGCATGTGGTTGGTGGCTGCATTGACCTGGCACGATTTGATAAACGGCAAGAACATTAAACATCTCATGTCTTGTTTCCATTAAAGATCAATCGTCAATGTTTGGAATTCCGTCACTGTTCACGTAAAAAAGGAATTATGCCTGAGGATTGCTTGTTTTTCAGGGTCAAAAACATCCCAAATCCCAATGTTTTTGACAAATCCTGTGATTAAACCACGAGTACTCATATATGCCAACAAATGTATAGACACGTATATAAATATATATACCTACAAATGTACATTGACATAATACAACAGCATTAAAAGTGAATTGGGAATAAACGTATTCAGATGCACTGAAACTAAACACAGCTTCAATCAACAAAATCTGTATTTAAATGTGATAGAAAAGCCAGTGTGTGTGTCCTTAAGTGTGTGTATATATCTGTAGATATAGACGTGGTGTGTGTTAATGTTACTGTGTGTCTGTGTGTGATGTGTGTGATAGCCTGTCACTTGTTGTACCAATTAGTGAGCCTGGGACGCTGCACCCCCACCACTCCGATCCAGGCAGGAGGCCACAAGCGACACAGATAGACACAATACCCAATGACCCCCCCGCTGGCTAGAATGGACCAAAGGGCCTGAGGACAACCACGATCCCTCTCCCAGGACTGACCAGCAAAGGGCCTCCAACGGTGCTCCCAACCACACACAACAGGGAGGCGTCCCCACACCCCCTCGACCTGGGGCCCGCCACCCACCAGAGAAACCAAAGCAGCTGCAGACCACCACCCCCCCAGGGAGGAGCGAGCAATTTTCTTTCAAAAGGTCCACCTACTGTTTAACTGAGGCAGATAAATCTCTTATTGGTCTTAACAAACGAGAATTAAGAACAGTGCACTATTCTGATTACATTCTGCAATTGCTACAGAATAATGACATTGTGTGTGTGTGCGTGTGTGTGTGTGTGCGTGTGTGTGTGTGTGTGTGAGATCAGATGAACACTTCTCAACACTCCCTTATGTGCCATATATTCATTTTCGAAAGTCAAATAATCTCATCAGGCTGATGTACGGTCATGAGAATTGTTCTCAAAAGGGTCGTTTAAATGTATTAAAACAGAGATCAACGGTTCTGCTGTTAGGATGAACTCCCCGTTAGAAAAGGGCAGCTTGTGCTGCACAGACTTTAGGAAACCTGCCCGAGTTCTTCTGGATCAACAGTTACGGAGTGTGTGACACCAAGGCCAGGTAGAAGGTCTTGGGAGAACCTAAAAGGCACAACTTTATAAAAGATCTGAAGTAAACCCAGAGGTCCATTAGCTAAAAGTCTACTTTGATCTATCATGGCTGAAGGAGGAGTGATAGATTTGGTCCCAGGTGTCCCCGTATCCACGGCTTCTTGCGCGTCCTCGGCATTAAAACGGAGTAAAACTTGTCAGAAACATGAGTGGACGGAGAAGGACTTATCGACGGGGCTGAAACTCAGAGGGAAACTGTGGAGACAAGAGAGGAGGATGGATTTTATTGTCCAATAAGCAGATGCTGCGGAGGAGATGCGTGTTGGTGCTTCAAGCCATTTCATTTTTAATGTGGTTTTTGTCAGTTTCATTACTATTTGGCTCCAGTCAGACACGTTCAATAGTTTTACTGTTGCATTTTCTCAACAACAAATGCTCTGTTTACTTTTATTTCCAATGAATATTTGATTCTTCTCAAACGTTTATTGGACAATCTAGCTTAAACTCGCATTCTCTACTTTTGATTTTGTCAACTAATCTCTTAAATTCACCTTTATTTTTTTTAGTTTTGACAACATGGGTCGACTTAGTTTTCTACGTTTAACTATGAATTCCAGCCTTTTGATTTGAAAATCTCCCGAAATTATGAGCGTTGCTCAACTGGCCCATATTAAGGTGATGTAATGAGTAAATGTGGTTCTGTGTGGATTCTGCTGACATTCATTTAATCACTGAAAGTCGAGACAAGATGCACATGAGGTGATTGGATTTTTTTTTTTTTTTATACATATATCTGATGACATGAGCATAAAAACCTCCAGAGCTTCTTCGTCTCGCTCGTCAGCTCCGGCAGAAAGACAAATTCTCATCATCCTCTGATGAGTTCTTTTTACTCACTGACTTTTGGGCTTTTAAAACAGAAGCTGCAATTAACATGTCATCTCTTAGCTGTCAAACGGGGCGTGTGCATGTGCATGCGCGTGTGCATGTGCATGTGCATGTGCGTTCACTCTGACTAGTTGGCTCGTCTCACTGTTGCCTTCTGTTGCCTCGACAGCCCGTCAAGAGACACACGTAACCTCTCCACACTCACGTTTGTGTGCTACAAATTCACACTTATTATCGTTCTATTATGTTTAAATAGCTTAACTTCCCAAAAAAGCAGAGGAATTCGAACTGAAGATGCCCTGCAGACTTCACTAATTATCAAACTAAGGCTCTGCTCACATTCTCACCAGAGTGCAGGATGTGTTGATTGTACTTCCTTGTCGTACTTCTGACTCCTGACTTCTTTACATGGCGCCACGTTTGGTGACACAACTGTCGTCGTGCTGTCGCTGACTGGAGAAGCCTAGCAGCAGGGTGCTAATCAACTCAATCTCACACTCTTGTGCATCTGATAAACACAAACACGGCATCCAGCTGAAAAGGCACGGCTCATTAAAACCATTGATACGGCCATATCCTCATTTTAGGATATGCTGCGAGTGGAGGCGCTTTTGTTGGCTAGCCTCCGTGACGTTTTCACCTCAAGTCCCATCATCAGTTTATATCTCCGCGGGATGCCAATTAAACGTGACTAATCATGTAAAGCAAACGGCAGAAAAACAAACTGAAGGAGACCGAACCCAAATGTGACCGTGTCTTTACAGCTGTTCGGGGATGATGGATGGAGCGTTTCGCCAGGATTCGCACCCAGTCCCAGGTTTTATGTGGGGACGTATCCTCGTCAACACTAGGTGGCGCTAATCATCTTTCCAGTTGTGCAATTATGTGAGCTAGAAAGCACCTGAAGTCAGGCAGCAAACCGGCATTTTGAACAACAGGGAGCTGGATCATCGCTCAGCTTCGTTCATCTCGTAGGTAACACCTTCTGCTTATCGTCAGATAAGATTCCATCCTTTTAGCCTCCTTCTTTAAGGCAAACCCATCTCCAACGGCATTTCCTGAGTGTCCGATTACACTCGGACTGAGCACCGGTGGAATCTAGTGACGTATTTCTCTACTGTACCTGAATAATTGGTGACATAGCTGCACTTTCTCTCAGTTATCTGTACGTTCCAATCGACTCCATTTCTACAGTTTATTTCATGACTCGCTACAGTTCATCAACACAATTTCCTCAATCTCGCAAATACCAACTGAAAATCTTAAGAACAAGCTCTGGTCATGCTGTGTGATCAGGGAATAAAACGGAAGAGAATATAAGAATAAAATATAAGAGCCATTTTAGACAACGACTTGATTAAAGGGCTGCGAGTGGCACTTCAGTGGCACTGAGTTGGTAACTGTTGTGGTTTCCCTTTACTGCACCTAACACAATGTTTTAAGTAGTTTTACTTGCAAATGAATGGATTTAAAGATACAGTTAGGTTTAACTGATCATTTCATGGGTAGTGGGCAATGTTCCCTCTAATTTTTCATGTGTCTGAGCAGACACACAAGCTCCCTGAGCACCCTGAGGACCACTGTGAGCAACATCGGATGGGCCCGCTGTGACCACACACCAATATCAGGCTTGTTCAAAACCATGGATCATAGCAAGTTCCATGGCTTCTTAAAATAATCAAATGACAGCAGCACATAAAATGAAAAAGACAAAAATCTTGTTGTTCATGAGATGTGTGCTATGTTATACGTGAGAGTCCTGCTTTAACCATAGGAAGAGTCCTAGGAAGAGTTTCACCACTTGTTCTTCTATTTGCACAGACTCCGACAGCCATTCCATCTCAAAAGAACCGCATTTCTCTTTTACTTTGGCTTGATGAGTGGATGTGTCTCTGCCCGCTCGTTTCGCCATGATAAGGGATTAGCATTTGTGTCTCTTAACTCCGCTGCACTGTTGTTAGCTAGCTAAGCTGCACGGCGAGTAAAGACAGGGCACATATGAACACACACATGAACTGTATCGGATTATTGGCTATTACTGGTCTAATTAACTAGATTATATCAGTTCTAAAATTAGATATTAATTAATATGTTTCTGTTATTTTATTTTGTGCGCTGCATAGATTTTCTTGTGCGCTGAGTATGTGCAAGCAGTGCGCGATTGCGCAAGAGCGCAGCTCAGAGGGAACATTGGTTATGGGTAATTTGTCATCCACAGAATTATGTCCGAATATGCACAGTATTGCAGTGCACACACACAACAAACCACTATAGTTGTAATTATTACTTGTGTAACCTGTCCCAAGACCTTCCTGACGTCATGAAGGGAAGGTTCCGTAGCAAAATAAAAGCACATTTTTTGCTAAAATTGAATTAAAAGGACACAGGGATTACATTAGCACTGACAAGTCATCACCTAGTTCAAAATGGCACAAATGGTAACCCACTGTGTGAGTATTTTAACTTTTAAAAACACTTTAAAGTAAATTATTTCTAATGATTTTAGGAAGATGGTTGATGTAGTCCTTGTACCTTTAGTTGAGTTCATGTTGTGCAGGAAATTTGTCCTTTTACTTCACTACTTCCTTCAACAGTGGGATTGATGAAATAATCCATTTTTCATTAACTGGCTACAGCTCAAATGACAGTAGTCGTATAAAATAGTTAGCTATTGCACAGTGCTCCACTAAATATGAAACATGTTTTAGCTTAAATCACACATTTGATGGCAGGTTGGCCTCCGTTGTAGTGAAATGGGTCCCAGTAGCCACTGTTCCCTCTGGCTGAGGGCCCAGAAATCAGAGAGAAGGTTCCAGAAGGTCAACCAGTCTGAGGTTTATGACGTGGTCAGACAGAATCTAGAGATAAAGACCATAATAAAATCTCTATCGGCTTGTCCCTGACTGGCAGCAGAGCTGCTCAACACGTGCTGAGATGAGTGATATTGTTCTGCTCCCGTCAGGACTTTAAAAGTATTTTTCCTTGAGCTGATCCCTCACATAGAAGTCGATATATTCTTATTGGCTGGAAAAGGCGACGATTCGATTAGGATGAGAACGGGAATGAGAAAGTAAGGCCTAAACATATTTACTCTCTGCTTATATTTGCAGTTTTGCAGGAAGTACCACAGCGGCGGTGGTTTACTAGTTTAAATCTATAACAGTATTTCCATTTTACAGGACGTACTAAAGAAAAAAAACACCCACTGTTCTGCTCCTTTTCCATATATATTTCTTCCACTTCTGTTTTTACACTGAAACCCTAAAAAAAGCTCTCTTTTTTTACTCAAAAGGATGGTGTCAACACTTCACGGGTTTAAAATATCTTTTAAATGAATAGTTTTTTACAGGAACTGAGGCAGGCTGACAGATGCAAATGGCTGGAGATTAGTGTAATGAAGACAGACGCTGGGATCCCGGTTGAAACAGGATGATCTGGCACCGGCGCCAGGGCCTTTTAATGCACAGGGAGGGGGCAGGGAGGGGGCAGGTTCACCTGAGGTGAGGACAGTGGGCTAAGACAGGGAGACAAGGTCAACACGGCTGCTCTGTCATTGTCCATCCAACAGCTGAGAAGGATACAACTTCATTTAAAATAGAGAAAGGCAGCTATGGAATCCGGGGAAAGGTGATATTCATTATTCCACCCGGCCTGGAACACATTTCTGAACTGATTTCAATGAATCAATATGCACATTCACTAAATCCCTTTAATGTACTGTAAATTTCAAAAAGCCAGTCTCGCTTGTGGTCATTATTTTGCCATTTTTAAGCAAATATGCTAAGCTTTTAATGCCACTTCCGTGGGGGCAGTGCCACAGCGCGTATTTGATGTTAATGTATGAGCGGAATGAAGAAACAATTTAATCCAGAACCAAAGCATTTAACGCTCACTAATGTCAAAGTTAATCCAGAAATCCACAGGTTTATCCCAAAACCCACATGTAAGCAGTCCTAGCAGCGCGTCCATTTCACAGTGTGCCACCACAAAAAAACCCACATAGGTTTAAATGTGCTGCAGGAAGAGCGTGATATAGATATTTAAAGATATTTAGCTGTAATTAAAAAAATAATCACTTTAACTACTTTTAAAGGGGGTAATGCTTTAATACTGCATCGCCGACTAGTGTGAATTAGTGTGAACGCGCCAACTATAATCTATATTCTGCTTCGTGTTCAGTACATCTGTTGCTGCTATGGGATTAATGAGCACGTCAGCTTGTTTTAGGAGTGCTCATAGACTTGACATTTAGGTAAAACACCTTGTAAAAACAGGTTGGCAATTTTCCCGCTGAGAGACAGTGACGACCGAAGGGTGGCAACGCTCCTCGGAAGAATAACATTTGAGGAGTAATAAAACTCTAATATGCCATAGACGGATATTAAAAGGGATGTTTTTGAGAGGCTGTAACATGCTGAAATTGAGCTGTAAAAGAGAGAAGAAGTCCCCTCATATGCAGGCTGCTAAATGGAGCAGGTGGGTGGGGGCAGATGCTACATGCAACCAGTCCTGTTCAAAATATCTCTCACTTCTGAGGTTTAAAAACATTATCGCCCTTTTATTCATGTAATAGCAAGTAAAAGGTTTCCTCTAAGGTGTCATTTCAAGTGAGACATATCGGAAGAAGAACCAAGGAACCAGTGTGGTGTCAAATGGTTTCTACCCAGTTTCTGCCCACTTCTTGCCCAGTTTCTGCCCATTTTCTGCCCACTTCCCGCCCAGTTTCTGCCCAGTTGACTCTTCATTAAAACGTTAAGAAATACACTGAGAACATATCACAACCTCTGGTTTCCTAATCCCAGAATTCCCACCTGAAACATTGCTTATTCATGTGTAATAAACGCAGCACAGGATCTGGCACGTGTGCTGCCAGAGGACATTCAGCCATTCATGATAAAAGTTTTGCATATTTAGCTCCCTTTTCCAGCGGTAATCAATGGTAACATGGAAAAACAAACTTGCAGGTTTAAATGTAGCTTTTCTTGCCTCCCACCTCAGGCCCCTCAACCAATTAGTTCAGCTCAATTATTGACGGAGCTCCACCAGCACCCACCCTCCCCCCTTTGCGCCCTCCTGTCAAATTTATCCTAAGAAATCCAGAGAAGAAAGGTAAAAGGTTGCACTTTTGTTTCCACACGCGCGCCCGGGCCTGTAACGGAGGTGCATCGCGAGGAGCCGTGCTCTGGTCTGACTGGGGAGACTGGGACGATGCACACACCAACCAGCCTGACCAGTGGATTTACACCTTGGCGTCGGGCCCTTGCAATTCCACAACGAGGTGCGAAGGCACATCCACGTCCTGCCAGGGTTGAAGGCGTCTATTCGCTGGAGACGGTTGATGTGGGGACGCGTTCATTTGCACCCCGTGTGGCTGGATGACCAGACGCATCGATGATGTCCTCATGGTGTCAGAAGAACGCGGCTGTGATGAAATCGGTTCGCTACTGCGTGGAGTTGTCACCTCCGTGTGTGGGTATGTGTCTGTGGCCGTGCACAAACAAGCTTTTGAAGGTTGATTTTTAAAATTAATATACTCTAATAAGCCCCGGAGGCCTGTATTGTACAGCTAAACGATCACTCCTGCATATTCAGATGATTGGCCCTGCGGGGGTCATTAAAAAGCCTGTTTCTGAAGAGCCAGTGGTTAATGTTAATGAGCTGCAGTAACTGTTGCCCCTCTTAATGCGGACGAAAACCCCCCGGCTTTGGTCTAAACGCTGCAACGGTGGCTGCGGTTTGCCCGTAAACAGCCTCAGATTTATTGGGCCGCTCGGCACTCAGGACCGACCAATGGCGACGGACCATTTGTATGCGCTAGCTCGCATCAACTGTTCCCTATTGGAGCCAACCTCTGATATTTTAGGAATGGAAATGTGCCGGCAACCTCATAAGTGAGGCACTTGACAGCGCTGCGATTGGGTGCGATAGACTGCCAGCCACCCAGGGGCTGTAGTGACAAAGCTCTAATTGTGGCGCCGCGGCTGAAAGCTTGTTGACAGCCATTTCCATGCATTAGTGGGAACCACTGTACTTTAGTTCCATTAAAGCAATGTCTCTCTCCAGCCGCTCCTGAGCCAACGACAAACTATATTTGGAAAGCGGTAGTATGAGATTATAAAGCGCTGCCCCTTGGTGCCACCACGTGTGACGTCATGAGCATTGAGGAACAGATTTTAGGTCAAGTCGAGCGGCTGCACTTGCGAGCGATCTGCTTTTGAGGACGTCTAAAACGGTTTCTGGCGAGGACGTTTTTCACGTCCTTTTTCTGTCCGTGGTTTGTGATTACCGGCTTCCGGCTCCTCTTTGATCCCATCAAAGCGTGACGCCGGATCTCGCTCTTCCTACATCTGTGTTTGAGGCCTCCATCACCAGATTTCACTGGTGCCTCGCAGGGAAAAAGAAGAACGAGGAAGCATCTGTTGGGGTCACCTCTGCCTGTGCGGTGGTGTCTCTTCGCTCACTGCTACTGTTGTGTTTTGTGGAATTCTCCCATTTCATCTTTAATTTTCCTTAATTATTTCTTTAATTCTTCTCTTTTCACTTTAATGGTTTCATTGACTAAAAAGCCAAGACGTCCTTGGTAGCTAGGCTAGCTTAATGAGCGCTATCACTTTAAGTAGTGTCTGTCCATGTGACCGCTTCTGATTTGTTGAAAAGGAAGCGGGAGATTTCAGTTGCTACCTGTCAACATTCGTACCTGGTGTCCGGCTGCTTGGTGAGTTTTATTGGGTTTCTAACTTTCTGCTGGCTTTGTCATCTGCTGTCATGGTGGCTCCTGTGGTGCTGTTGGGGCTACTTGGTAAAGCTAATGATAAGTTCTGGATAAGTCTTGGGTTTGTTTGGTATACGTGTGTCACTGTCATTGTCTCCATGCTCCTAAACTTAAATATTGATATTGTGATGTTGTTGATGGAGATGGATTTGGTGCTTGACTGTCTTTCTGAAGCTTTAAATGTTTGTTCAGATTGCATTTTCCCTTGCTTTGGAATGTTTGATTGTTTAACCAGCTTGTAGCAAGGATGTCTACTTCCTGGTTTGCCCAGTGGTTTCTGGGAGCTGTAGTCCAGCTGGATTTCCTTTGGAGAGATAGAGGCTATTGGGGCTGCTGGGCTATATCACGTTTGCCTTTCAGACATACATAAATGCTTGGGATTTGCTACTTTGAATGTTATTAATGTGTTTCAAGATTTAATTTGCTGCTGATATTTGATGTTTGATATTTGAATATGATGCATAATATGTGTGAAGTATTTAAAATGCATTTGTTCACTGACATCATGCTACTGAACTTTTATGCCCCATCAGGATACAAAATGAATTAGTCGCATTTTAAAACATCTGGTGTAATGATGTTTAATATTGCAATGTGTATGTAAATGCTGGAAAGTTGTGCTCATAATGCACATGAGTGAAACCTTGCATTTCCTGATTTCAGGTTTATTACCTGCTCACTGCACGTTGGAAATGAAAATAACAAAAGTGGGAAAAAATTGAATAGAGTAATATCCTTATAGTTTGGACACCAAGTTACCCTTTCTGTGGGGAAAACGGAACAGCTACACAAGTGGCTTTTGCTGTCTTTTGGGGTTTTTTCTCACACTCAATTGATCTAAAGAGAACTTCTCATTTCTTGTTGTTCTATTTGTTACAATAACTCTGTTCGCAGATTGCTAGCGTTGAAATAGGCCCATCTGCTTGAATGAGCAGACATGCTGGCCCGTGAGCACTGTTTGCTTTGGCGAAATCTACGGCAGACGGATAAAACGGAGACTTTCATAAACCATTAGAAAGATCTGAGTTCAACCCTAAGATGGAGCTCAACCACGCGATTCACCTGAGAAGCTACTACATCTGGGAGATGCTAATCTCATCAGAGGCTTCCTGTTGCCAGGAAGAGCAGACTTGACAACAAACAAAGTAAGACTACTGAAGCGGAACCAGGGTCCCCCAAGAGCGTCTTGTCTGCCTCTTTGTCGAAAAATCTGGGTCCACTTCCTGGTCAGGTGTGCAGGGCTTTGGAGAGAACCCTGCCATGATCGTCACTTGTGCAATTAAACACATCCACTGAAGAATGGCCTTGACCGAGCTCTGGCCGCCGCTCGCTGAACGGCCAAAATGGCTTGGCAGTGCACACATGCCGGCGGATCTCTCCTGCCAGAGGCAGTGTGCAGATAAAGCGTGCTTGGTGCACAGCCACCGCTGTAAACATGCCAGGACAAGAAAGGCAGAGGATGGCGTCCAACAGAGCCATTACTTGGCTCTTGTGCTGTCCGTGGGTGCCACTGAAGAGGAGCAGCACAGAGCCAGCAGCAGCACTTTTGTTCATTATGACGCTCGCGTTATATGTAAATACTTTGATTTGATTTTGAAGCAGCCTTTTGTTTAAAACAGTCGCTGTGTGTTCTTTTTTATTTTTATTTTTTTCTTTTTCCTGTTGGGGTTCCAGGCACGTCCTGTGCAGAGCGGCTCCGACCTGGGCGGCGTTCGCTGCAGCTTAGAGTCTTTGCATTGTGCAGAAGGAACCCAGCTTCGCCGGACCTGAGCCAAACTGTCAGGAAGTAAAATGAATTCAAATGTAAAGCGCTTCGGTTCAGGTGTGCGTTTTAACCCAGGACTAAAGTGTTGACAAATTGAGGCGCTACAATAAAAACCCAAGATGAATTTCTTGAATTCTCCACTTCCAGATCAACCATTTTTGGCAGCATGAATGCATTCTTATAAATAGAATATATCATTGCTTGGCAGGACTATATTAGCAACAGAAAAATCCTTGTTATTGTTTTATTAAT
This sequence comes from Takifugu rubripes, assembly GCF_901000725.2. Classification (NCBI taxonomy): domain Eukaryota; kingdom Metazoa; phylum Chordata; class Actinopteri; order Tetraodontiformes; family Tetraodontidae; genus Takifugu; species Takifugu rubripes. The sequence goes on along the minus strand of NC_042301.1, from coordinate 1,938,232 downwards.
CCTCACAGTCGGTTCTGTTCATTTTGAACATAATGTCAACCATTTCTCTTGAACGCCGTGACCAATAGGGCCCTTTCAGTCTGTGCAAACAAATGTAGGCTGTTGGTGTCAGTGGGAAGATTTGTGGTTCCGTGTGCAATTAAAAGTTATTAAACGCTGAAAATTGCTGGAATTGGTTTTTAAAAGGGGCATTAACATGATAAATGATCCTGAACCGGCTGACTTTTTGTGCAGGAAAGAGAACCTCAGAACAGCTGTCAAATAGAGTCACATTACTAAATGTATGCACTTAGTTGAGATGACATTTTATGCTAATGCTACGCTGTTGAGTGTTATGAAAGCTGCATTGATGTTTTAACAAAGGAAGCATTATGATTCTGCAGCTCTAAAAGACTCGGTTGCTTCAGAATGGGAGACATGATTGAGCTTTCACATGTTCTCCTCAGCATGCATCCATTTTCCCGCATGCCTCACATATATGTTCACAGGCTAGCTAGGCTCGTTAGCATGGCTTCTTAGCATTACATCATTTTCAGTGCATTTTACTTTGTAGATGGACAAATGCTACATGGTCATTTAAAATTAATTTGCAGGTCATGGCATGAAATGATATTTTTATTTGTATTCATCAACTCTTCCGGGTCTTTGCTGTTGAAGAACACACTGCGCGGGTCATTGTTCATAATTGAATTCATGGAAAGGTATGAAAAACAGATAATTTATCCATTTCATTTATTAATATGTCTACACCTGATGAGATCTAAATAGAACAGTTCTATTAAACCCTTTTGGTTCCACTGCTTTTAGTATAAATATCAGTCTAACTTTCACCCTAAAACATCTGTAGATGCTCAGAAGAGACTGTTGTTTGGCTAGCGTTGCTCTCAGTTCTTTGGAAATACTTACAAAAGGTACATTGATGTTCAGGCACTTTGCTTGTCATCCTGGTGCAGCTCTATTTAAGTGAAATTGGACCATCGCACCCTTTCGCTGCCCACTCGCCTCCCTCGCTCATGTGGAAAATCGGTGGCTGACACTCCGCTGTCAATCATTCACGAAGACCGACTTCTTCCTGTGATGCTTATCAATAATGAAATGGCCAATTTAGCTGCCTCTCCCAGGTCTCTCACTCTGCCTCGCTCCGGAGTGGAACATTTTTCTGCATTGCTGACATAAGATATTGTCCTGCTCTATATTCAACAAGAGAATGCAAGAGCCTTTACGTTTGTTTCAACGTGTACAAATGCATCACGCGTCCCACTGAGGGGGCTCCTGTCTTAGGTTGAGCACCTCTCATCGGATGTGAGCATTACCCTTGTCATAAAGTAAAAGCCTATTTAAGACTGGCAGCTTGCTATGATGGATGCTGGCTCAAGCAGATCAACCATTTGTTTGCCACAGAGGAGACAAATTGCACTTTTTGTACTCCAGGATGACAGATAAGACCGTCGACTGTAATACCAAGGAGGTAATATCAAGCCCTTTCTTTTCCCTTTTTCCTCTCCTGGTGAATTATTTATGTTATAAATCTTTTCTCACCTTAAAATCAGCCTATTATTCAGAATTTCCTATTACCTCTTTTCATACTGATGCATCACCAGGCTTTTTTATGACATACCCATGCGACAGCTGTTCATTGACGGATATACTTGGACTACTGCGCTTTTTATTCCAGTTACTTTGTGTGGAGCTTTTGCAGCGAAGTTTGGGGGGGGGCGGGGGAGTTGGATAGCTCATTTCTCATTTGGGAACATTGTGTCTTCTGAGTAGTCACCTTCTAAAAAGAGGCTCAATTTGTAGTTCGGTATCACTGAATAAGACGAACATTAAAAATCACAAAACAAGCAAAAAAGTTTCTGAGCCCCATGCTGAGTTTACCTCTACGCCACTGCGATTTATTCTGTTCCGCTGCGCATCGGCATTGAAGTGACAGAAGGGTATTAGCAATGTTAGCCCTGTGGCTTAATGCATTTTCTCACACTACCACTGAGCGACTTGCTCATGCAACAGCACGCCCATTAGCTCCAGGTGTTACCAAATCTTGCAAGCCCTCCAACTTCCATTCGACACGGCGCCTATTACGGTAGATTTTCCAAATGATGTGCCTGCTTGAATGCCTTCCTTGGCTCAGTGTGATCGAATAATGACTTTATGGGCAAATAGGAGATAACTGAGGAAAACAGGCACATTGAAAAGGAGCAGGAGGCTTCTTTCATGCTACCCTTCACTTTAGCATTCTTGTCCCTGCGGGTGTTTAGAGTGCCTGGTGAGAAAGACGATAATTTGGGCCTCGTGTGTGTGTGTACACATGCCAGCAGCTGCCATGAATATTACTGGACTGTACAGCAGAGATGAGCATTCCTTTGTGCTATGCATGCCTGGCTTGTGTTTTCTATGCATTAGCCGCCGCCGCCTGTCTTTGCAGTTGAGCGTCAGACGGTCCCGATGCCTCGCTGTGCCGAGGACGTGCATCGAGCGAGGGGCAGAGAAGCAAAAAAGCCCGCAGTTGAAACAGAGAAGGGGGTATTTGGCATTTGTTAGGGAAAGCTGCTAAATTAAAAACATAAAGAGGAATATGCCATAGGGGGAGAATGGAAGATCAAATGTGAAGCAAGACAAACAAATGAGTACAGAAAACAACAGAGAGCAAGTCGAAGAGCATATAAAGCCAATCCCTGTGGGTTCAGATGTGAGTTTGGAGATAACAACTGACAGATAAGAGAGGGTTGGAGTCTCAGATCTGAGTCTAGGCTTTTAAGAACTTCACTCTAAACCAAAAGGCACAGTCCATCATACACGTCAGCAAACGGGTGCCTGACATGGAGGGACGGCGGACTTTTGTTGTGCTTCACCCAGGAACAATATGGCTTAAACACGTGTTGTCCTTTTTTATTTAGGTCAAAGGGGGGGAAGGGTGCTGATCGAGGGGGTAAGAAGAGCCACTGGAACTTCAAAGACATTCAACTGTGATGCAACTGGCTGCAATTTAATGCCAAACTTCAGCAACTGGGCCTAAAGGAGCAGGTATTTCAACGGCGAGCAAAAAAAAATTCTAAATGCTAAAGCGCGCAGCCACAAACCGCTAGCTGTCATTATCTCAGACAGATCCCCCTGATATTCAGAATTAGGCTCAGAACGTGGCCCGATTTAAATTCCATTAGCAGCTTCTCTGCAACTCATCTGCAAGACTCGGCAGCCAAAGACTAACATTTGAGCGAGGTGAAATTGGGGTGCAATCTTGTGACACCATAAAGAATTGGCTCCACAGATGGGAAATGGAATGATAACATGAACTTGTAGTTAGCTCCATGTGCGGAGAAAAAAAGACTCTTTTGCATTCAATTCGAATTGAATCGCAAGCACTTGAAACCAAGAGACGTAGGCGGTTCGTACAGTAATAACGATGCACGCTTTGAGAAATCAGGTTGCTCCTCACCGGATCTTCATTTTTAAAAAAAGGTTGATCTTGATCCATCTGACATGTGATTACATTTTTGAGAGGCAAGCTTGTTTTCATCTTTATTGTCAATTTGACATTGATACAAGCCGTCTGTTAACTGGCTGTACGGGTCGGTACGATGGCGGTGGCCATTACACCAGGGTACTATCAATACGTGGGAGGTGTAGCTCTCATGGGTCACCAGTGAAACCGATCAGCCGGCCAATCAGGGTATTAACAGACCTACATTAACATATATAACAAGCTTGGGACCCTGGCCTAGTGGGTACTCTTTTAGCCCTGGTGCCTCGAGTGGAAAGTTTAAAAAGTAGAGACAATAATAGAGGAGGAGGATTCTTTCCAAACTCTCGAGTCTGCAGCCACGAGTCAGGAGGTGGACACTTGGCTGTGGTTGTGACGTGCCGTTCAGTGTTGAAGGATCGTTGCATCATCAGATGGAAGATTTTGGAGGGGTCCTCTCAAAGTTCTCACCGACTCCCGATGACCAAAAGCTTGTTAAATACAAGTTTACGTGAACTGAAAGTATATAAAATGTCAGAAGCACCTAATGTGGGTTGAAACGTGTCGCTTAAGCTTCAGATTTATTGAATAAAAGTGAAGCTAAACTTTCAGTGCAGTTTTCAGATTGGTACACTAGAGCTCTCACTCCAGATATTGAATGTCCTTTGTTGAATTATACATCAGCTTAGCAGCGTTAAACAGCCGCGGTCACACACGAGAGGCTGACTGTCCTTTCAGACTCATCAGCTCGCCAGTTTCTCTCTCTGCAGCTTCAGCAGAGGAAGGAAATAAAGCAGGAAGCCCGAGAACATGCTAGTCATGAGCACCGTGGTGTTGTAGGCCGGCGTCTTGGACGCCAGCCCACCTGCATATGCACGAGGAGACGCTTTGTGCATTTATTTACCATAATTCGCTGTGACCGTTTTTGTTTTTTTGTTTTTTTCAAAGGCCAGGGGAAGAAACCCAGCCCTTTGAGATAAGCCCCCCTTTTGTTTTTAATCAAAGCCCTGGTTTCAATGAGGAAATGTTCCAAATGACTAGAGTCAAATGAAAAGGAGGTTTACATGGACGCGGCGCTTTGAGAAATCAAATCAGACCTCAGAACCACTGCCCAGAAAAATACTGAAGCAAGGCGGCGGCTAACTTTACACATCCAGGTTTGGCCTGATTCTTTTCCGAGTCATTACTGAGTCAAAGGCCCTGCGGTTGACATGTGTGCCAGTTGTTAGTCTTGAAGAGTTGCATTGAATGACACCATAAATCTCACTGGAAAGAAAATGTTGTACTTTTTTTTCTTGAGGAACCTGCAAAGAGGGCAGAAACAGTGCTGAACTTTAATCAGCACGTGCGCTATTGTTCTAAAATAGACTGACGATGACTATCATCAATGGATATATTGAATAACATTGTCACAAAATGGTGGTTTATTTGCAAACATGTGATTCAAGATGAGCGTTGCAACGGATATATGGAGGAATCATCTACCTTCTAAATCTTGTTGTCTCTAAAATGACCAGCGCTGATTGTAATTATTATTTTAACTGCTAAAGTTGGCTATGGCCACCTGCGTTCCTCCATTCTAATCGACGCTCTGGGATATTCCGTCTGCAGCTACTACCCCCGCCGTTGCTGCCGTGCAGGAAACGTGTGTCAAGTCTCGTTTACAGTTTCACATTTGTCATCTCAATCCGAAGCAGACCAGGGTAATATATCACGGGGCCACGCGCTTAAATTCCTTTGAACTGGCCTCTTTGTTTCTGCGACTCGTGTTTGAAAGGACTGTTGCCAGGCTGTGCGCATGCTATCTCACCCAGAATCTCTGAAGGTCTTTTAGAAGTCACCACTAACTAGAAGCTGGGGAATAGACTGCCTGGCTTGATGGAGAAGAAAAGGAGGGGTACCCCCAGGAGGCCCCGTCAGTCCCTGATGCTCACACCTCATACAGATTCTCTTTCATGTGGACTATTAGCATCAGGTAACGTTGCAGCCCACCACTTTGAAGTCAAGGCAGATATGAAAGGATCAGAAAGGAACAGGAAAGGAGGACGTAGAGAAGTGCATTTAGATATGAATGGTACGCCACATGTGCGCCAACAGGACATACGTCGTATTATAATCACCCCTGACAGCAACCATTGAAAAATTGCCTCATTAAAATCTACCTGAATGAATAAAATATACATTTTCATGCTGCTTGTCTGAAGGTATGAGTGTCTACTGTAATCCAAGAACGTAGAGAAACACTGCAAAAGATGGAGAGAGAAAGTTCACATTTCGAGAAAGCCGGCGTCGATAGCAACTTTCCTACCGAGGAACAATGTTTCACGGAAAAGTTGTGAACATGTTGTCTTCACGCGCCGCTTCCCCAGTTCTGAAGAGTCTCATGACTTGGCCCAGATGTGATTCTCACTCACCCCTTTGTGCTAAAGCTCTCATCTGCGTGTGGAGCTTCGATCCGGAGTAGTCCAAGCAGCAAGAGCGCTGCAGGGGAGGAGGGATTTAGCTGAAGAGCTTTCGCCTGCTATGTTAATCCTGTGGCTACAGAAAGAGAGAGAGGAAGAGAGAGACGGGTCAAGCGGTGAGAGAGAGACCGGGACCCGCCATCTAACCAGGGACGGCTCTGCAAGTTCAGCCAAGTGGCACCACCAGATATGTGAGGTTTTGGAGGGAAGCCTGATCAGAGCCAGTGGATCTGTCAAACACAAGTACACGAGCAGGTTGCTAAAAGCAGGAGATGTGCAGCGTTTTACTTCATGCAGACGGGGTTGAAAGACCTGGAATCAGAAAATCAGTTTATGCTTGAGTAGCAGCTAGTTCCCTTTGCAGTTTTGTTAATTGCCCAATACAAACACAAGCTGAACGGGTCTATTTATACCCAAAAACAGAGCAAAAATGGGTTTCCTGCTACAGTCAAAACCTCATTTGTTGGTTAAACGCATCAGAAAATATTCTCTCTTAGTTGGAAACGGGTCTATTTGAACCAAAGTTTGTTTTAAAAGGTTACTTGTGTCTAAGTTTTATTGTCACTTTTGCCTCAGCTCATGCTAACTCCCACCCCTACACGCTAGCATAATTGGTGTCTTGGACTATGGACGAGTGTTTAATGTCAGAAGAATTTGTGCTCATTATAATTCTGGATCGCTGGAAGTGAGATAGCATATTTCCTTAATTTACGAACACTTTTTAGACATTTTTTTGTTATTTAGGTTGCTCCTTTTTGTTGTCTTAAAAAGAAAAAAAACTTTTGTAGAACCCACATCACATAATTGGAGATGATGATTTCGCCGTTCCTTGACCACTTTGCCTAATCACTAGACAATCTGAAGTGAAATAATTAGAACACTGGGGCGAGTATTAAATTTAGATTAGAATCTCAGATTTGGATCGTTAATGTTCAAAAGTGGGGATTTAATGGACAGCAGAGGGTGAGTGGTTGGAACAAAATCAGACCAAGTAGATTAATCAATCAGATCATTTCTGATATCTTGAATCAATGAAATTACTTTGAAATGATCAGATAAAAAGTGACACAAACGACGAGTGAGACAAATAACTACCCGGCTAGACCGTACACAGCGTACCGCCGTCAGCTTCTTCGTACTCTGACATCTGTTATTCTCACACAGATTCGCTCTGGCAAACCAACAGAACAGCAAGTATTTTTTCCGCAGCGACGGAAGCATGAAGACAAACTGGTGCTCCTATTCCGGGAACACATGACAGGGCGTGTTTGGATGGAGTTCCAAGCTCCCCATATTGCCACGCTGTAGTGTGTTGGTGCATCGAGGAACGCGTTGCTACTCTCTCATTAAGCTGCAGTCATGGATATAAAACTTGATAGTTCTACATGCAGCCTAAAATATAGCAAACGCATCCAGAGGAGCTTAAAAAGTATCTCTGGGAAGCACCGTTAGCTTGTTTGCTTTATGGAGAGGACCTTAAAGCTGCACTGTGCGATCTTGCATGATGTCACTTCCATTGACGTTCGAGATAAATACAAAACACAACAGATCAAGTTAGCCCCTATTAGCGGTCGTGAACGAGCACAGATGGACTATGATTTCTAAACGGGGGGCTTCTTGTGCTAGCCTTTGCTGGAATCTCTAACAAACTTGTTTTTTATTTAGCCAGGCCCTCAAACACGCCCCTCCCCCCCAAAAGAGGATCTGTGCTATGCTAATGATGCCAAGATGAGCTAACTCCTACTTTAAATTCCTATCTCGACACACAGTCACCCTCACCCCACCCTCAACCTACTTGTCGGAGACTGGCTGGAATGTGGTGTCTTATGTTTTGGCGCACCACCTAGTGGTATTTTTATCTTTAGATAGGCAGTGAGCAGATTGAGGGGAGATGCCAAAGATTCAAGACAAAAATGAAATCAGCCCGACATCGTACCGCATCGTGTTACTTCCGATGTACAGGCCAGAATTTATTTTGTTTATCTCAAACATGCGTAGCCGATAGCTTTCTGTGCTGTAGGCTGTGTGCACGGTAAGGTTGTCTGGTGTATCAGACTGTGTTAGATGGAACACTGTTGTTCTTTTACTTCCAAAATCGAAGTGTTAATATCACCTGCTGGAGTGTTGGCATAGATGCGCTCACTGTTAAGCACAGTAGGATCATTAGCAAAGGCAGCGTTTTCTAATTTCATTTTGTTTTAATTATCAGCATCTTAAAAAGGAAACCAGAGCTTATTACACTTACAATCACTGTTATTATCCAGAGTGCGGGCCTTTCAATAACCCAGAGAAGGCCATATTGATGGGTTGGCTAGTATTCAAACATAACTTTTATTGGATGCGTGTGCTTCTGTTTGATAGATTTCTGTCAGATGTCAAACGATCCTTCTGCCCAGACCTTCAGATATGTAAAAGCCTCTGCGTTTCTTCTCTACCTCTGTTTTCTGCACGTAAACGAGGCGTTTCAGGTGTTTGTACATCGCAGCTTACCCTCCCGACTTCAATTTCCTAATCGTGTCCATTAATAACGATTGGGGTCGCACGTTCGCTCCCAGACGACTGGATGTGATCGTGTGTGCGAGAGCGTCGACAAGCGTCGCGCATCTGCACTCATCTGGAGCTTTGCAGAGCCGAGGATCGTTTGGATGATTGCGACGTTAAACACAGCTGCATTAAAACAATGAGTCATTCAGGCAAAAGCTGCAATTATTGGTATTAAAACCCCGAAATAAATGCAAAACAACACGGAGCACGGAGACTCACAAAGCTGCATTAATTCCGAGTATGTGGTTCTGCTCACATCTTCTGCTTCCCCTTTTGCTCTCATGCCCCCAAGGCCCACCCCCCCACACCCACCTCAATTTGAAAAAGGAAAAAAAAACTTTCCGTCAAAGCGATAGTAGGCGGTAGCGAGTGTGGGTGGTGATTTTTGGTTAAATGTGGGGGTAATCAGCTTAATGTGGAGTTAAAGGACTGATTGGACGTCGGCCAAATCTCCGGGCTATTAAAGCAGCGCCATGTTCCCGGTGGTGACCTCATCCTCCGCTTTAATTATTGCAACAGCGTCTATCTCCTCCTCTCCGTCACCCCGATTCTGTGTGGGGCTCGCTCGTTCTCACCTCCACACGTCACCATTTGGCTCTTTCCCTTCTTTCGCCCTCTTCTGTTCCACTTTCTCTTACGACTGTTCACAAGTGGAGCGCGGCTCATTTAAACGTCCTCAGCGGTGCCAGCGGCAGATGCTGATTTCCCTCCTTCTCTCTCCTCCTTTCTTTCTCCACATCCATGTTATTTCCCATCCTTGCTCCCTTCTCTCAGCCCCCTCCCAACCCAAACACCCTCCCAGCCCACACCCCCTCTCCAACCTCTCTATCCATCTCATCCCTTTTGAGCATTTCCCTCTTTACTCACATCAGCAGATGGTGGCTCACTCACTCACTCACTCACTCACTCACTCACTCACTCACTCACTCACTCACTCACTCACTAAAAAAAGACCATACAACTTAATTACATAACCCACCTCACCAAATCCTTTGGCCTCTCGGTTCCACCTCTCCTCTTCCTCGTACCGCTTTCCCTCCTGATTTCATTCTCTTCAACATGTCGGTCAAACCCGAAACTCTTTCTTTGCACCTCCATCGTTATATTCTCCAAATCTCTTTTCCGTTCTATCCTGCTCGAGGCTTCCGATGCTCATTGTTACAATAAAGCGTCGGTATTGTAAAAAGAACAACTGGTGGCTGCTCTTGTTGAACCACTCACATGAATTCTTTATTCCTCTAATTCCCCTCCAACGGCTACACACACACACACACACACACACACACACACACACACACACACACTCTATCTCTCAAAGCCCCGCCAAGGCAAAGAACAACCAAACACGACATTTGGAGAGTACACACAAACAAAGCCACGTGAGATGAGTGCACACAAGAGCAGACCCAAGTAAACATACAGAGTGTTGCGCGGCGATATCATATCATCTATGCCAAACATCTGTTGGCACATCTATAATTTCAACAGAACCCTGGTATGCCATCGAGACGCGCCCGGTGCCAGCTGGGCTTGTGCTACTGCCAGCTTCACAGCTGCTGTGTGTGTGTGTGTGTCTGTGTGTGTGTGTGTGTGTGTCTGAGTGTGTGTGCATGCATGTGGGACCAGTGGGTTTCTCTTCGTAACATAGCAACATGTAATTTCATGTATTTTTCAATAGCACCTCTGGGTAGAGATGAATTATGGCTTGGTTAGGGTTAGCATGAAGCTCACGAAGAACTGCTTTGTTGCCTTATCAAGCTTTAAAGGTGCACTTTGTGATCCTGAATGACAAAACAAAACAAAGCAGAGCAAGCTCGACCCCTTCCTAACTGTCATGAATGCCCATTGACACCAAAAGTGGGTCTGCGCTCCGCTAATGGTGAATGAGGGCAGGCAGCTAGCGTATCGAGGGGAAATGAACAACGAATTGAGACAAACCTGAAATGGCGCTGAAACTGCGCAAAATCACATAGTGCCCAATTAAGTAACGAATACAGGACAGTAATCTTGTCCTTCAAACGATATGAACACACAAATGCTACAAAAAGGAACCCTTTGTTTTAACCGTTTCAAGCAGACATGCCAGGTATTGATTAGCCCAGTGATGAGGGTTCGATTGTGGGCGTGCGGGCAGCAATCATCACCTTTTCAACATTCCTGTTGTGTTTTCCGCCCTTTTTGGGGGTCCATAGATGATTTCTTCTCAACAGTGACAGGAATTCCAATCATTACTAATCATAGCAGTCGTCCCAACTTTTATTTTTTTCATATTTAAAGCATCTGTTCCAGAAATGTGTCTGTTTTGGCTTCACTCTGTTCTGCTGCCTGGTGCAGATGTCACTATTTACATTAAAGCCTTGAAGAAGCCCACAGAGGATCCGTCTGCTGGTACCTAAAGAGTTGCTTCAAGTCGTATACCTGAAAACGAAGACACATCTACACTAATGAGCCAAGTAATCTTCTGTCCCGCAATTAATTCAAGCCGTCGACGCTCCTTCCATCAGCATTTGTCAGCAGGGATTTTTCTTTTAGTAGGGGATGAAAGCCTGGAAACTACGATCATGGTCGTGCTTATCATATCAATAAAAAGTGCTTCCATCAATTCTTCTTTTCTGTAGTTCGGTGATGGACTGCCTCATGGACATATAGTAATATACCATTTTCTTCTATCCGATAAACTGAAGAAGGTATTGATTTGCATGAAGAGTACATATCCATCAGTACTACAGGGAATCTGTGAGATTGGTTGGGTGTTTTCAGAGACACGGGTATTGATTTTATATCGCCGCATTCGTTCCTCGAGGTCCTTGCAACGATTGGCAGGCTCGATTTCATTTTAATCATACCTTGAGGTGCTCCTGTCTGTATTTAATTGCAAACATCTGAAATATTACATGCAGCAAATTGATCTCAGATAGATTTGGTGGGTTTTCGACTCCTGTCTGGAGGAGTTTGTGGTTTTGTCCAACTTTTTCCAAGTCAGTAGTAACCACTAATGGTGTGTGACAGCTCTATTCTGGCACAGTGGGAGAAGACGAGTCCTGCAGTCGGTGGAGGAACAGATTCAACCCTTCTCAAACTCTAACACTCAGTCTGGATGGGACTGTGAAGTAGAGGGTTCCCGCTTCAAAATCCTGGTCTGGACAAAACCTGGAAACGGGAAGGTGTCCAGACGCCTTCAGAGCACTGCCAAGATACCTCTGAGCAAGGTAGCGAACCCCCAAAATCCTCGCGTAGAGCCCTGCTATGAGCTGGTGACCCATTGGGGGTGTATCCTACCTTTGCCCATATGCTGCTGGGATCGGCTCCAGCACCCTGTCTGTGACCCCCACAGGGTTAAAGGGGTCAAGGAAAAGAAAGAAAGAAAGAATTGTGACTTCCTGCCTACACCTGAGTCACGTGTGTGTGGTTTACCGAGGACGCCAAAAGTGTGTTTGGCAGCCATCTTGAATGTCAGCCGTTGAGAAGGAAATGACCCCGTTTTTCTGGGAGTCCTGGGACGCTGCATCGCATCGTGGATCCAGCTCACCCCGGAACGCCGCTGACTCAGAGGAGCCGCGGTTAAAATGTTCAGAAATACAAACGGCATTAAGCCACATTAAAGAAGATTAGGGCAAGCAATCAAGTATCTGTTGCCATGGAAACGCCAAGCCTAAACTGTTATTAAGTGGAGCCAAGACTAAGAATCTCCATCAGGGATAAGCTAAGCGTTATCTACCCCCCCCTCCCGCATGCTTTCTGTCTGTAATTCGGGATAACATGACAATCCGCATCCCAGATTATCTTTGTCTTCTCGGTGTATTTATACTTGTTCTGCTTATTTATGGAAACGAGGATTGTGCGATTTGTCCCTGTCTTTCACCGACTGGGACCTCAGCGGTGGCTGGAGTGGGGGTCAGCGACAATGTGACGGGGGGGGGGTCACCTCCAGAAAAAAACTTGATTCGAATTAAGACAGCCCAACCCATGTCTCTCCCTCTGCCCCCCCCCCCCCCCCCCCCCACACACACACACACACACTGTCCTACTTCCTGCTGTGCTAGACAACAGAAAGTGTGACAGGCTTTTCTGTCGTCCAATTGGGTTTTTGAAAAGCAGCCAGCTAAAAACGTGGGCTTAAATATGAGAGCTAAGCCGAGGGAGTGGCACACGTGGGGCCATGTACCACCGACATGAGGTGAGAAATGGAACCGTGTGGGTTGGAGTTGATTCTGAATAAAACAAACTACGACATTTAACTGCACAGAAATGTGCTGCATGGTTGCATCTATTAACATATCATTGAGCGCGGGAATAAATAATTATTTACAGCTGGTAATAAACTAGTTTATGTTATCTTTGCTCTGTTCACTGATGAGAAGGGGAAAAAAGAAAAATAAATTCCTAACATATTTGAGTCAGGCTGCTTCGTGATGCAAGTAATTGCCAGGATACGATATGTTGACGATGTGTTGAAATGGCTGTAGAACGATTACTGTGCCTAAAAGTGATCCACTGAAAGAGATTTACGTAACGCGGCTCCATTATTTCAAAAGTCTTTCTACCACTGTAATTCCGAGCAATTATTGCAATCTCATATTATGAATCAGGCCATGAAGTGGTCAGTGCACCATAACGGCAAGTAGGCTTAAACACGGGTGAGAGAGGTCGATGTGACACCCAAACACCGTAGATTGTGTTAATCGTGTGTTTCAAATGCTCTTGGGTTTTTTAAATAAACACCCAAAGGTATGTACATTCTATAGATGGAAAACTGTTATGGAAACTGGATCCACACTATGGAAGATGTGTAGCGGAACATTTATATGCAACAAAGCCCATCGACGTTATTTGGGATACCGTGCAGAGCAGAAGAGATTTAAAAACAAAGCCAGCTTGCTATTGGCTTGTAATGATAAACTCAAATGCCAGGAGCTTGATTGTGCACATCCCTTGCGGGGGCCACCTTGCTAAACCTAACCATAACCTTTACACAAGATTTTTGGCTCTTTTTTTAGCACAGATCCTCAATTTGGGAGGGTGTCCAACAAACACACCCAACAAAGCTCCTATTTCCTGCTCTTACCTCATTACTATGAGAACATCGCACAGTCCCCACATGCTCATCATCTATTACACAGAAGTGTCGACACTGCTCATCCAGGAAGTAGCTTTGGCTCCCATAAATTGAATTGGGATGGTTAATATTCCACTCGGGGGCCCTGTGCGCTCGGGCGGGGCTCTACACAGAGAAGTGGAAAGAGACACATAATGTTCTGTCAGCATATGTAGTGGGCCCAGTCCATCTGTGTGATAGAACCCCCACAGCCGCTATAACACCTCACCACCCTCCACCCTCACTGTATCTGCCCTAGAAACCAGTAGTCATGGCTCCCAATGGGGCAGAGCTGGAGGAAAAGTTCCCAGAACAATTCTTTGTGTATAGTTTACTCCATGTACGTGCATATGTGCCCATGACTTCTCCAATACACCAGCGCACATGCAAATTCTGCCCTTTGATAGCCATTTCAGTGCAAGAGTGCGTACAGTACAAGCTCCTACTGCTGTATTGTGACAGAGGTCACCTGTCTACAATCTGGGGACTGTCGTTCCTTCTCCTCTCCTTCCTGTTACCCTGTTAGATGTTTCCCCAGAGGCCCCTTAGCCTTGCTGCCATCTGCCGGAACGACATTCACACTGATTAATTAACAAACACAGCTAAAAACAGGCTGGGCACTCTTTAAAACACTCATTATATAGGACATCCGGGGGCTGAGTGTCAGAGGTGTGCTGCCAAATTCCTTAAGTCAAGCCTAGTTTCACATTCCTATTTACGCGCCTGCTCCGCCTATGTGATTGGATGGAGTGCCCCCCCCCTTCCTCAACAAGATGGGGGAGGATGAGCGAGGCGATGATACTTGAGTAAAGGTGGAAGATGGGAGATCTAAGGCTCCGCAGATGTGTCCCAGCCGACAGAAGAACGAGCCGATTAAGAGTGAGTTATGAGCCTTGGAGGAATTATCAGCTCTAAGGTTTTTTTTTTATCGGCGTCATGAAAGCGGAAATTGGTTGTCACCAATAGGATCTCAGCATTACAGGTATATATGTTATCAACGTGCACCCGTGAGTAACTGCACGGAGGTGTTTTAGAGGGTAACCCTTTAAATCCCTCTCTGCTTCAATGGATTGAGATTGGGGTTAAGAGCTATCACACAGCTATGCGCACACACACGGAGATAAAGCCTTCTCGTTAATGTAAGATGAGCGCGCGGGGGGATTAATTGCAACAGTTATGACCTAGAGCTATAAAGAAAGATGTATTATGAAGAAAAAACAATCCCAATGAAAATAATACACAGTGTCCACTGGTCCTTATAGGTCATACAGCAGCTTGCTAGTGTTATCTCCTAACAAACACACACACACAAACCATTACCATTAACATCTGTCCACCCTGGTGCTGACCCCCCCTCAGCTCGGGTCGAATGAGGCCCATTGCACCGCGGTGAGATGGATGGGAATTTATGTACTGATGTGTGTAGCGTGATGTTTGCCCCAGGCCAGAGTACTGAAGCGATATGATCCCAGTAGTCACATATCAGCCAGGCACATTCTAACAGCAGCGATGCGGACCGTCTAAATGCTCGTACGCGCTGCAGGAAATTGGAAAAAGATGAATTATTACATAGTTTTCTTGCAGTGCGACCGTTGGGTCGTCGGGTCCTGGGAGCTCTGGCCTTGTGTTAATGTTGGAACCGGAGCGATGGCGTCTGTGGTCTCACTGCGGAGCATTGATCATCGTTCTTTCCTTCCGTCCCGCTGATCCTGCGGTGTTTCTTTTAGCCACAACAGGCCACATCAAAGTGAACTAACTGCTCAACACAAATTAGAGCGCTCCTGTGGTTTGGCATCGACCTTTGACCGTTTACATGGACCGACATATTTGACACAAAAATGCACAAATTCTTAACAATTCAGGTCCAGGACTGAGGCAGACGACCACGCGGTCGCTGATTTTGCATTGTCAAGGAGAAACAATGTAACCCTAAAACCTGAGGTTGATTGATGTCTGTTTCCTCTGCTTAAATACCTGCAGCAGACTGAGCGTGAAAGCAGTTTCCAGGATGGTGCGACATCATTTGCCAATGTGCCGCTAATATCTGCAGCAGATGTTATGTTCTGAAAAGACATTTTTTAAACATTAATAACCGATGTTCCCAAGCGTTCACCATGTACTTGCAGGAGGAAGTCACACAGTAAATTATTGTCACCCCTTTTTGCAGATGCTCTGAAGTGACAGATGTTGACTCCATTTCCAGTGATCTTTGAATGGTTTGGCGAGCCATTGTGGGCATGTTGTATTTATTATATTTGCACAATGTCTCTACAGTCCTGACTAGAAATACTTTTGGTTCTTCCTCTCCTGAGATGAAGTAATAAACTGGAAAAAATGACCCGGTGACTGTGATTATTGAGTGGCTGTAAATAGCACAAGTAAAATATTAAATATGACTTGCAAGTGCATTTGAGGGGGGGCATTGTTGTAATTAAAACCCCCAGGAGTCAACCTGCTGTGTTTGCTTTGAGATTTTTTTACAGAGGGCTTACTGCAAATTTCCTAAAATCTCTGGTAGGTAACACTTGAAACGATTTTAAAAATTGAAAATCCCCACCCACGAACACACATACCGAACATCCAGAAGCAAAGACGGCTGAAGAGAAATCATTGTCACGCATTTATAAGCATAATCACATTTCGATTAGACGCTGCTCCACTTATAGATTTCCCTTACAGAAAGTGAAAGTGTAACACCTTATTGAGAGATCTGGCAATTTTCACAACATTAACAGTCGACGGTGGTAAAAAGCAAATGCAGGTGTGAACGGAGTTCATATGTGCAAAGACGGCAGAAAACATTTTCATGTGTCAACTGGGTAGCGGCACAACTTGGAGAACGCCAGCTATGACTACGTGCCAGACATATACTTCTCCCAATACCACTTTTACATCTTCCCAAAACAGATATTAGAGCACCAAGGTGTTGTGCGGTTCTGTTAACACCCTGAAGCAAAGCACTTGAGTAATGAAGAGCAACCTCCTGCTGTGGCATTTGTGTTCTGACTTTAATAGCTTTCATATGACTTATCACTGTTTACACAGATATCCTGCCAAGACTTTGAATGCATCTTGCAGAGTTCCCCAGTGGCTCAACCGGTTTGTGCTCCATGTTTCCAATATGCTACACCCCGAGTGCGGGATGCGAATATCAGCTCCTGCTGTGAAGGCACATCTGTGTTTTAATATGTTGTTTCCTGCCAGCCGCTGGAGCTGCTAGCATGGAAGTCTCTAACCAGGAGGACCCGGCTCTTGTTTAACGCTAAGTACGTGTTTTAACCGTAGAAGTGCAACTGCAGCGTGTAAGACCATGGCTTTCTTGATTATTTATGCGTTGTGAGCTGCAACCCTGGAGGCTCTGGGCTGTAAATTTGGAATTGTACTGCAAAGTGATTCGTACAAGCTAAGCCAAACTCTTGTCTGTAGCTATAGACATTAATGGGATTCAGCCCAAACAAGCAAGTAAGTGTGTTGTCTGTGTTAATTTACATCAACACAGACAAAGCACCGCCAAAGAATTGCAGCATGCAATTTGAATTTCAAGCTGCACAAACATAGCTGATGCTGCATCCAGCAGCATATTGATGTTGCTTCAAAGTACAATAATTTCCTCTGTTTGTGTATTAATTTTTTTTTTATATTCATTTTTGATAGGTCAAGTAAAGGGCTTGAAATTATGCAGTTTGTCCAATGAAGGAATCAAATGGTGCGAATACACAATCAAGAAATACGCACATATTTTTATATATATTTAATTACAGTGTATATATTTAGAGGAAACAGCATGACAGCAAATACAAAATGATAACTGACAGTCACTAACCTCACAGGTTAACGCCTGTCACTGGAAAAGCTTTGTTCGTAATCACGTCATTTAACAGCTTGATATCTTCTTGTTGCGACACGTTAATGATCAAAGCAGTTTGACAGTCCCTGGGATCCACCTTTGAACCAAGAGATCCATGCGATCCAGAGAGGAGCAATCTGATGACGTCGCATGCCTCGTCTCCCAAATCCACATCAATATTTCATATTTACCACATCATTTATCCACTTGCTTTATCATTTATGAATGTTATTTAGTGAGCGCGGTGCACATTCAGGAGATGCCCGTGTGTTTATGTGTCTTTTGTAGGTTTGCCATTTAGATAATGTCAGGGCAGGCCATAAGCTTCTATACCTTCGGCAAGGGTATTCTCGCTGAATAAATAAGTGCCCTGCTCTCAAGTCTTGACACTTAATTATTCATATGGAGCTGAATGAGACATTGTTTATCAAGGCTGTAGCACTGAGAGGGAGCAGAACTATACACCTGTGTGTGTGTGTGTGTGTGTGTGTGTGTGTGTGTGTGTGTGAGTGAGAGAGAGAAAGAGAGCAAGAAAAGGGTTGGGGGGGTGATATTGAACCAGCTCATGTGCAGGCAGCCAACTTTCTAATTGGTAATTAAAATACCTTTGACAAACTAGCTTCAGCTGTCTGCTCACTATTGGTATGTTAATGAGGGTTGAAGAGGTAAAGTGCATTCCCACAAGAGGGGAAAAAAAGCTGGCATGAATGAGAATGTATGTGTGCTTGTTGCGAAGAGTAGCAGCTTTAGCTTAGATTTCAATTTACATATGAGTGGGGACCGCCTGTTTTTAAGACAGAGATTTTGTGCACGTTGTGGCTCAATAAGCACACAACCAACCGCGGCAACGCAGCAATGCCGTTGTGTAGTCCTTGGGACATGCGGGTTACCAACTTTCTGTCAACTGGAATGTGAATTGCGAACTGGTTTATTTTCTTTGATGTGTTTTGGTTGGAAAGAGGATGTTGCGTTAGCACATTCTGTTGGCAGCTGGGCTGAGAAGGTTTCTCTGGTCGAGCCCCAGCGTGGAAAAAAAAAACTTACTTGGTGTTTTCATAGCAGGGGGAAGGGCAAAGACACATTCAGAGCATTGCAGAGGTACCATCGAGCAACGTCCCAAACCCCTAAATGTTCCCACAGGGTCCCGCCTTGAGCTGGTGACTCATTCAAGGGATGAAACAGTGAAGAAGAAGGCTGGTGTTGGAGTTCCCCCTCCAACATGATAATATGACGCTGTAAACAAAGTTTTTCCTGACCAGTTTCGAGGGTTTAAAGGCCGAGGGACCCTATAAGTATTTACGTCTTCCTACTCCTTTTTGAACATGTATATAATGTACATAAAATGCATGTGGAACAATTCCCCTGTCCTCACTTGTTCTCTAGCTCTCACATTTATTTAATTACCCAATATTTGCACTTGCATGTTCAAAATAAAATCATTAATCAATCATATATTTATGAAAACAAGTTTTGATTGCTGATATAAAAATTCAATTTCTTGCACTTTTGTTAATGTCAGATCCATAAATACCGGTGGCATTTAAAGTTTTTAGGAGTCTAAATGCCACAGTAGTGCTAATAATAAAAGAAAAGGCTTTTCCTGATATTCTGAAGTTTATCTTCTGAATGAATACACGGATCCGATGACCTTTACGTCCTCTCCACCCAAACCGCAGCCTTTCTTCCACTCCAATAACTCCGGCTGAACTCAACCTTTCACCAAAAACTGTTTGTCCCGTACAATCAGCCACAACCTGTCCAACAGTGAGAACCCCCCCAACCTCACATCATCCTGAACTGGAGAAGGACATTGGTCCAACCCAGTCCGTCTCCATCCTCTGAAACGATGGCAACAGAATAGAGGCCGCTCTACACGCTGAAAGCGAGGATATAAATTCTTGATACTGACATGACAGTCGATTATAGACCTACAAACAGTGAAGTTCCACGAATGAGATCCATAACCTCGCATAAATGCAAAGTTTTAAAGAAGAAGTTGCGGACTTGACCTGTTCATTGGGCCACGTTGATCATCAGATAGCTGAGCGAAAGGTTCCATGCAGAAGCGACGCACATTCAGCTTGAACTGACATCGTGTCAGGCAGTGAGAGTCACTTGATCTCACTAGAACATCAGAAGTAACATGATGCTCATCGTTGTACACTTCTTCATCTTGCTTATTTAGCGAAGCCTTTCAGTCTTTTATTTCACTTCTTCCTTTCTTGCTGAGGCCATGGGGATGCGCGCTACCATTTACTACATATTTCTTTCTGGTGTTGAATGAGAGTCTGTGGGCTCCCTCTGGTCTGGAGAGATATTTACATGGTTGCAGAACATGGAGGCGGTGTAAATGTCTCTAAAGTATGTGCTCATGCAAACTTTCCTAGTGGCCTAGAGAACATTAGGCCAGAGACTCATCTTGTTCTGGTTAGGTTCTGGGTTTTGGTATTCATCTCATCTGCTGCTGTTTAATCCTGAAGGAGGGAGAAGTTTCTGCTACGGCATAGTGAAGAGCCAATTTAAAGTTTATCTGGTGAATGTCATAGATCCAAGAAAAAAGATGCAATTACAAATCTGCCTGTCTCTTCAGCAGAGATAGAGCCATGGGTTTATCAATACAGAGTACTATTAAGCTACTGATATTTCATTAATATAGATTCTCACTTGCACAAACCTGAGCCACATATGGATCAATGACAGACGGGCTGCAGTTGCTTACTCAATAGCAACCTCCCCTGCAGCGTGAGCAAGGACACCGAGGGGAGAATGGCAGGTCAATGACACGGACTCATTTTGGTTATTTTTCTAGCACGTCATCAATGGTATCACGACGTTTCCCAGCCGATAGCATCCTCGCCTGAGCTCTCTTCAGTGCCACTCTCTAACCTTTGCGGGCTCCCTTTTCGCCCCAATTACAAAGCCTTGTCAGCCGGGTTGACCGTGTTGCACTGAGGAGTACTGGGCACAGTCAGACACTGGCTGTTTGATCATTCCCTGCACATCCCCACAGAAAGCCACCCTGGATAAGCACACACTTTAGAGATAACGCCCTTGTATCATTTAAATGTTAATAGGCTTTCTATGGGCTCAAACCTACATTTATTATTGTGCAAATGAGCCAATTTCCCCATATCTGCGCTGTCGTTAGAGCTGGCATGTTTAGTTGTCTGAACATAATTAGAATTATTGTACTGGAAGGAAAAGAGAAGGGGTGGGGGTGCAAAGAGAAAAGAGGGATCTTGTCAACTGGTTCATGTGAAGTGGGACGAGCTCTTTTGCAAAACTTTGGAGAAAATGTTTTTCTTTTGTATCTTACGGATTAATTGACGGTTGTGATTTTCTTTCTTTCCTTATTTCTTTCTTTCCTAAAGTTTTGGCACACTCTCTATCTGTGGGGGAGGCGTCTTGCTATAGGCACTGATGGAGGACTGAGCAAGAAAGCCAGAGACAATAGCAAACAAATGGGCGTGTTGTCGGTAGAGAAAGCAATCAATGTCAGACAAATCAATTTCAATATCAGATAACTGCTATAAGCACTCGGGTCCTGACGCAGCAAACCCAGATGGTGCTGATGTACACCCCGTCGGTGTGTCGGAGGATTGACGTCCGATTTAAGCGGCTCCAGCCCAGCCACATAGCAAACCGATGTACCACCAGTGGAGGCTGCTTATTGTACTCCGTCTACATTTCTGGGGTTTGGTTAATTAATATTCAAACATCTCCTGCATGACCCAGGACATGTTGGGGAGCTGGGAGGTATCCGAACCACCTGGTTGGTCCATAACCAGGTCCGAGTGAGAGATTTGTAAGATCAAATGAAAGCCCAAACGAGCTGATGAGAATAATAGCCATACTGATGTTTATGCACGTATTATTTAGGGGAGGGTCAAGTTTTGTGCCCATAAGAAGAAACACGAGTGACAACATATAATATCATCAAAGCTTACAATTCATTGAGATATCAAACCCTCCACATTCCCCATGACAGATGATCTCTGTTGCTCCCTCTTTCTGCCTCTGTACTGCACTTCTCTCTCCTGTCTCAAACAATTCATTTTCAAGACTTGCATCACTCTGTCCAGCTTCACTGCATGATTTGCTCGCCTCCTCTGACATTTCGTTTCAAACTGTCCTTTGTCATGAGTTCCCTGCTCGTCTGTCATTCCCCCATCAAGAGGTCTCCATATCCAGTTCAAAACAATGTGTGGATCTGTTTCTCCATGCACTTTTCTTTGTTCCACTTTAACCTGGGGCATCTTTCTCCCTCTGCTATCCTTGCTTGTTTCACTTCTCCATGCACCTCAGCAGAATCTGTGTCTTCCAGGTAGTCCTGACGCTGACTCCAACTGGTTGAAGGCCATTGGTTTGCGGATCTGACAGGACTGCAGCACCGGCACAGTCCAAAGCCTGGCTGTGGCAGTCCAACCAGCCAGTTAGCGCTCACAGTGTTATTTTACCAGTCAATTGTACATTTGCAAACACCTGTTTAGTCTGGTGGTTTAGTAAGTGGGGCAGTTCTATCTGGGGCATGTACTCGACACGTGCGCTTTGTTTCCATTCATCCCTGATCCGTCTGCGTCCTCAAGCCTTCCCTGAAAAAAGCACTTCCACAACAGTAAGGTATTTTATACTCTTCTGTCTTTTGCAATCCGAGCCAAATGGTGTGAAAATGGCCACAGCTTTTACCCCTTTTCCGCCAGAGCTGGTTCGGAGCTCGTGCTGACTGTAGGACTGTAGGTCAGGCACTTTTTGCCACATGCTTTTAAATTGTTCGCCGACTGAAAATGATGAGATATAAAAATTCCCTTTGTTGTTGTTCTTCTTACACACGAGTAGATGACACATGCGGTGTGTTTGGTCAGAGTGTTTTCAGTGATTAGATGATTTAACTCACTGGTAGGAGGGTAATTTGTACACCTTTAACACGTGAGGCATAAAGTTTGGCTAGAATATCCTCACATTTCTCACTGAGTTCATCAAAATGTGATAAAACAACAACTGTTGGGCAGCAACGTGGGCATTCACTGGTGATAAGGCCACTCGATGATGGTGCCGCACATGCAGCCATCGCAAGTAATCATTATTCTTTGGGTACTCTTCTAACAAATTAGAATTTGATATTTCATTATTCCTATTGAATGTACATGCTATGATGCACACTTTGATTAAGCACTGATTACGCTATGTTAGTCAAAGGTAGCTTGTTAACGGAATGATTTTGTTTCGCGCGATACAAATGAGATGATGCAGATCCACTACGAGCAATAACAACCTCAAACAAATCATAAACAGACCTCAGAAGCCACTGGCTTATTTCAAATCAGTTGATTTGGCAATTAACATGGCTGAGTAGCTGCTTCTAAAAGGCTTTGTGTGGCTCTGCTTTGAAATGAAGTTGGAATTCACATCACAAAATAACAATCAGTCCATCCATGATTGAATGATTTGCAAGTGCTGTTCCTTTAATTACATTTCAAATCAAATAGGGAATGGAGATCTAAAATGCTCATCGTGCCTTCAAATACTTAATCAGCTTTGCTCATATCAGTGTCTTGGAGGTAGCCTACAGTCTGATTAACAGAGCAGACATGTCAAACTTCCTATTAAAAATCTCACATCCAAGACACAATTTCCTTACTTTGAGTGTCTAAAAGCTTTTTGTGCATGTGTCTTACGCTTGTATATCAGAACACTATATGCCAAAAAAAAGGAAAGTAATTTATTAGAGAAAACACACCCACAAATGTCAGGTAATTTTGAAAAACAAAATATCCCATAACTCAGTTCGCAGTGCTTCATTTGAGGAGATTAACTGTCAGGGGCACACCCACAAGAAAAATCTGTTTCGATCTCCTCATAAGATAATTTAAAATGGTGTACGGATGTTGTGCACATTGGGGCCACATCTGATGTGTTCCCCTTTAATATAAAGGAACAGCTTGTTCTTTGTCACGGTGCAATGTTTTTTGTGGAATGCGATTGCTTTAAAGATTAGATAATGGCAACAATAACTTGCCCGAAAAATATCATTTTTATTTGCATTGTTATAATTATTTCCATACACATCGATGTTCTCGATCAGCAGCTGGATGCAAACTCTTAAAATATGATTTGACAACAGCCTGCAGGGTTTGAATGACGTAACCAAGTAAATCACTTCCCGTGACTCCTTCAGAGGCCTGTTATCGTCCGTCTGGGACAGGGCAAAGGTCAGCGCGAGCACGGGAAAGAACTGATGTCTCAGCTGACTAACATGCTTTCTGGTTCTGTCTGCATTGCCCCAACCTCATATGCTTGGCATGTGATATCCGGCTCTTGACTGTCAAGGGTAAGCTTTAGATTTGAAGATGTTTCCTCCCTCTGGGTGGTGGGCTGCTTCAAGTCATAACACAGCACAATGGGCTCCTTGTTGTCAGATGATTAGGCGGACTGGTGTGTGTGTGTTGCCTATAGTTTGTCTGACAGCAGTTTCAAATAACAATACATGTCAGAGTTAGTGAATAAGCCTCCTGACTGGCAGAGTCTTTTGTCTCTCAGGCCCTTTCAATATTGGTTGAGAATGTCAGTGTGTTGATTAGGGATTTGCCAGAGGGTGCAGGAAAAGTGCGCTTTAGTCAGTTATTTAAGACAAACCTATTTGCATCCTCTCATCTAACACCCACTTTTACTGTTTATAGAGCGTGTGGGTGTATGAGTTTGGTCACACCCTTAAGTCATGAAGGAGAGGCTACCAAGGACAAACAGGTGGATGATTATCTCCTGTCTCCCACATGCTTTGCACCCTTCCTTTTTTGTCATCTGAACAAAAGATAAGCTAAAAAGCCCCTAATAGACAGAGAAGTGTAACAAATAAGTACTGTTTTGCATATTACGGCTTTAATGTCTCTTCCTCGGGCATTACCAGCTCAATCAGGGACAACGTCGGCCAAGGGAAGCACTAGATGGAAAGAGATAAATAGATAAACCTTTTCAAGACAGAAACAAAGCAGGGAAAGAAAAGCAAGGTGAATGTGACTAATTAAATTTAACATGGCTTGACTTGAGGGTGGTTTTGGGGTAGAGGTGCAGGAGAAACTGGCTGTGGGGGTGGAGCTGGAAGTCAAAGCAGGATATCGAAGTCGATCGGGTCGGAGGAAATCACAGCCCCGAGGCACAGCCGAACCAAACATGTCACACTCAATGAGGTTCGAATACAGAGACAAGCTCTGACCTTTGAACCCTAACCTCTCTTGTGCTTTGAAAGAGGTCAGGAAGCCACATCTACCTTCCTGTTTGGCATGTTTAGCCCTGAGGGCAGTGTTTTTTTTGTTAAAGCCAGCCGGCACTGGTGGGTAACACGATAATAGCCGATAGCATGTTTTTTTGACAATTAATGCAGTTTTCAGACCTCAAAGAAGTCTGTTTAACAGGAGAGACATGGGGGACTTTCGTAAAATAAATTAGAACATGCGTGGTAGCTGCTAGGGTTTTTTTTAGCTCATTGCTATATAGCCAGCGAAAATGAAAAAAAAAAACCTTCAAGAAATGACTTTCAGATTCAAATCTTGAAGCTCCAATGAAACGCTACGATGGACTTTAATTTGTTGAAATTAGCTTTTGTATTGAAGCCTGTCCGATATTGTAATTGTCTTTCAAACCAACTCCTTTTGTCTTTCGCTCTGTTGTCTCCATCACGCATGCAGGAATCACCCTTGTATGTCAAAAACAATACCATTCTGCTCCTCTTTTTGCAGGGGGAAAAAGCAGTGCAATTAGAAACTCTTTGGCAGCACCCAGGCTGCTGCAGCCTCGGGGCGTTCTTGATGTGTAAGGGATTATTGTGGCACTGTTGCACACACGCTGTTAATCTTTATTTTGAATGACTATTGCTAGATAATGGTGCCACCTTATTTTGGTAGCTATCCTTTTTGCAGGCTCAGTGGGGTAGAGCATGTCGGTGCGTCATGTGTTGAGTGTATTTCTAAATCCCCAGGCCACAGTAAAAACATCCTACTTATAGAGTTATAGTTGACTAATAGGCTAAAGTAATGAATCTGACCATTTTTTTCCCAATTTTTGCTGTTATGCTGTAGTTGTGTGTGTGTGTGTCCAAATCAACAGCTATAATGAGAGCCAGCGAATCTTGGGATTTTTAGGCTGTTTATATCCCACAAAACCGCAACATTTTACCACAGGCAGCGTCAGATAACTATTCAAACATGAAGCGGGGGGGGGGGGGGGGGGGGGGGGGTTACTTTAAGTAATGGGATATGTGTGTAATATAGCTGGAATACAAAGTCTCACAACTACTCATGCGAAAGTCACGCTGATCCTCTCAGTTCAGTTTAAAAAAAAGAACACAATAAAAACAGTTGCTACAGGGGTTGAAGCGCATTTAGCTTTGGTTTGATGTTCCTCAGGGTTTCTTCCATGGAACTCAAATGGTTCAAAGTCGTCACAGCAAACATAACTTGAGCGGCTCCTCGGCTAAACTAGCTTTTTTTTGGAAGTGCAGGGAAGCCGCCTGTGTGTCTTTGAGACTGTCTTTGATGTAAATAGCGTAAACATTGTAAAATCCATCCGTTCTCATTATACACCTCAATGCAAAGAGAGACAGAACTACTGCAAAAATGATAGGAACAATTTTTAAAATCCTCAGATTTGTTGTTTTACAGCAAAGTTTTGGAAACCTAAATTGTCCTTTTAACAATTTCACTTTTTGGTGTTTGAAAGGAATCTTTTATTAAGACCATTAGTGCAGGCCCATAACGGCTTTAGTTGTTGTTAAATAAATCGGGCTGCATTTTTATCATGTAGTCATCAAAATTGAGCAGATGTGACAGAAGATTGACACAACTCTCAGTTGTATTAAGCAAGTGTGCTAAATTTGGAGTTGGCGGCTGGTTTAGGGTGTAATTACAAACATTTTAAAACCACCTCTAATATTAAAAATTTCAATTTTGGGTGTTGAATTGGTTTTTTTTCTTATCAAACCAATTTAATGACGGTGTTTGTTGTTTTGAATGAGGACTAAACCAAAACCCGACCAAATTTTTTTTTTTTTAACGTGTGTGTGTGTGTGTGTGTGTGTGTGTGTGTGTGTGTGTGTGTGTGCTCGGCTGCTTTAGATTCCCTCCTGCAAATTGCTCTGCATTAAACTCCTTGTTGAAGCCAAACTTTTGTAAATAAAACAAAAAAACCTCAACTGTTGCTTCAGCTCTTTCTTGACTGCAGACCTTCACAACTAACACAGACACCGAAATGTTACATTGCATTTTCCTTCAATGTCAAATTTATTTTGCTTGTGTGAGTGCGTGTGCATGGGGGGGTTGATAACTACCGACAGGGTGCAGCAGGTGCCAGTAATGGTCAGATGCCAGGGCCAGAACACTGAAGATAAGAAAAACAAAAATAAATCACTGCATAAATTATGTCTATCAGGTGGCTTTTTCCCTTTGTGTTTCTGCCCATGTGTCCGGCCCTTTAAAGACACACTGGCCACTCATCCGCCTCATCCCTCATCTCTTTTATCTGCCCGTTTTCCCCGCTCATCTTCACCTCTGCCTCATTTACAATTGCTGTCTACCTCCGGGGAGTGTTAACCTCGGTCGTTCATTCACGGGGCCCTAAGGCCGTGATTAGTGATGAAAACCAAGAGAAAGAGAGAGTTGGACACGGGAGCGGCGGAATATGTGGGTGGCTGGGGGGGTGCAACATGTCTGCAATGCGCTCACGCGGCGACTGACCTGCCAATCAAATCCAGAGCTTCCTGGTGCATTTCTACGTCTTGTTGCCAAGAGATTCTTCATTTCCAATCCACCCAAAGCGCCCGTTCTTTCGCTACTGATCGCTAACTGAAAGGTGCCTCTTCTGAAGGATGCGTTTCCCTTCGTGTTAACTGAATGGAGCAGATCTTGACTGAGATAGTTTGTTAAAACGGGGAGCAGTTCAAACCAACTACGCTGTGCCCGTGACACATGATTTAAATTAGCCTGGTACCTGAACCTCCTAATATAAAACCTACTGCACCAGTGTCTCGCCTGGGTAAAAATCCCGTCCGATCTCCAAAATGTACAATACATGAAAGAGTTTTATTTCCTATTTTCCATCCATTTCAGTAATCGCATACACTGACGTTAGTACCTTGGTGTTTACCTTGTCCCTAACCCTGATCACGTGTTCTCTCCAGCGCCAGTCACACCTACGACACACACCAAAGACGATCTTTTCCTCCATCTCCACATCACTCCAATAAGACCTCTATTTTTCAGGGCCTGTTCACCTCTTACCCTCTGCACTGATCACCCTCATCCTCTCCAGATATCAATCCTTATAGGTCACGCCTCCTTACATCTCCTCGGCTGCCATCAGGCCACTCTGATGATTCCTTCCAGCTCTCCTCCCCCTCCCTCGCTGGTTCCTGACCTCCATCCTCCCTGTGATCATCCCTCCAGAGCTAAGGCCATCTGTTCCTGCAGGAGAACCCAGTGCATCCTGGCCCCTCCAGTGTTGACTGGGAAGTGTGGATGAGCCTGTGGATATCTGTGAACTCTGGGGGGGGAAAAATAAATAACTAGGATTACCTACATATTCATGACACATGCTGTTGTGGTCTCACTTGGGTTTCTGTTAATTTACAGAATTATCTTCTATGTTTGCCCCATGACCGAGGGATCCACGCACAAATAAAAGCACTTTAACGACCAATATCAACGCTTAAAGTTATTAAAGCTGGTGTGTGTGCGTGTATGTGTGTGTGTGTGTGTGTGTGTGTGTGCACTCAAACCGTAACAGTGAGAGTTCAGACCCCCGACCCAGTCCCTGCTCGATTAGGAAGTAAACAATGTTTATTCAGGAGCAGCTGTCTAAGAGAGAAGGTTGCACACACACACACACACACACACACACACTGAAGGTGTTCACATGCAGCCTTGTGTTTTTAAAAAGACCACCTCACATATGATTGAATTTAATTGGGACGGGGAGCCGCGGGTGTCATCGGTGGCTTCTTAAGCGCTCCACAACACCGTGACCACTGACCTTTTACCTATTAATCTTTCTTTGAATGTGTGGCGCCCCCCCTGCACCCGTTCTACCCCCACTTTAGTTCTTATAAGAACTCCCGTGTTGCATTTGAACCGCGGGAAAATAAAACAAGTGGAACGCAATAGGAGGAAAATGCTGGTGAGTGTGCCGGAGGTTTATCTGAAACCAAAATGAGAGAAATCTGCCTGCACCCTTCAGACTGCTCCGAATCTGCGCTCTGGTCCACCCACCTCTGTTTCTCTCTGGTGATTCTCCCCTCACGCCTCAGCAGCAGCTGCGTGTTTTCCTCCTCAGGGTGAATCCGGCACCAAGAAGGCCCGCTTTTACAAGAATGACCCAATTTATCAGACACAGCGCTCGCCTTGTTGATGGATCTAATTAAAATCTGTGTACAAATCTTATAAAGGCCAGCAGTAATCATATTTACGGTACGAGCATTCAGTCATTCTTTCTCAGTGTTAAACCAGGATAATCCATCGTAAACAGCATAAAAGAGCTCTCTCCAGTAAGTTCGAGCCCGCCGCTGTCTCGCTCCTTCTCAGTCACACATTTTCAATTTTCAACCCTAATTACTTAAAATGGACTTTCATGGGCTTAAGAGAACACTTGTGCAAATGTGACGCCGTAAATGTGATTTGGCGAAATTATGTATTAAGTACAACTATGCAACACTATTTACAATTTAAAATCATAGGTCAGCTTCACAGTTAAGAGTTCAATAACAGTTGTAATAGCACCAGTTACAACAAAAGAAAATAGTAGGTGAAACATGCATAAATACATAAAATCAACAAAGCAACATATAATCATAAACCTAAACAAAGAAAGCAATTAAGGGTGGTGCAGTGAGTAAGCCAGACGAAAAAGGTGTGTTTTGAGGTTTGATTTAAATACGGGGAGAGAGTCGATATTTCGAATGTCTGGTGGTAAGGAGTTCCAAAGGTGAGGAGCAGAGCGACTGAAAGCTCTGGCCCCCATGGTCCTGAGGTAGACAGGGGGCACAGTGAGGTTGAGAGAGGAGGAGGATCTGAGGGGGCGTGTTGGAATGGCAATGTGGAGGAGGTCAGACAGGTAAGGAGGGGCAAGTTTATGGATGGCTCTGAAGGTGAGTAGAAGGATTTTGTACTGGATCCGGAAAGTGATGGGAAGCCAGTGGAGTTGTTGTAGGATGGGGGAGATGTGGTGGGAAGATGGGGTTTTGGTGATGATGCGGGCAGCTGAATTATGGACCAGTTGTAGCTTGTGGAGAGATTTTTGAGGGAGACCGAAGAGGAGGGAGTTGCAGTAAATGTGCTCTTTAAAGTCCTCCATTGCTGTTAACACACTGCACTGTGCCACACATGGATTCCCTTTTATTCCGTTACCAACCTCTGTCAATACATTATGAATTAATGTGTTGATCTAAGCATCACGTGTCGGGACTGGGAGCGCTACTGCACATAGGAAACGCATGCTCCCTCCTTCCAAATGTGGATTAACTCCTTCCTAATGGAGTCTGAAAATGCCTCCCAACGCCAGAGAGATGAAACAAAGCCACCCTGCAGGGTGAGGTTTGTTTTTATTCTGCTGTTAAATCTATATGCTGAAGACAAATAAGGGAAGACTTTGTTCCCAAGATAAAAAGAGCTGACCAAAAATAGCCGGCGTGACGTGAACGGGGTGGTTTACCTGTTCATCCGAGGGGATGAATGACAGGTTGTGGCATCAAAAACATCATCATCCGGTAATTATCTGTGCATCCTAACCCGCCTCGTGGGACAGGAACTTTTGGAGGCCTTGCATCTCCAATAGGGAGGCGCTCTTTGGAGGATAGAAGGAAGCGGCAAGATAATTGATGTCACGATTATTTTAAATTCATCCTTAATTGTCTCTTTCCCCTTTTTGTCACAGGCTTGAAAGAATCCAAATGTTCTTTATGGAGCGTTTCTACACATCCCATTGACCAACGGCTGCTCAGAATCCCACATTGTGTCGCTTTTTTTTTTGCTCTTTTTAAAACCATATTGTTGTCATTTCGCTGCAAGAGAATTTAATTACAGCTTTTTTTCCCCGAGTTGAATAATTTTCTTCTCTTTGCTGCTGTGTGATATATTTGCATTCACGCTGCACCTTTGCCAGCCCCCCCCCGCCCCCTCCTTTCTTCCATTTCACCCCCACCCGTGTGCCTCTGCAAATACGAGCTCTTAATTAAAAGGCCTGTTTGAACAAAGGCTAAAAGTTCTGATAACATGATGTTTTCAATCCCTCTAAAATGAATACTGCTCCGTGTGGTGGCGGCAGCGCTCCGGCGTGAGTTGAGAACTCTTGCTACGACAGACATCAAAGACCTAAAAAACAAACCACAGCTATTGGCTCGACCTGCAGCTGCTTTTATGTCGTTCATGTCGGGTTCATTCAATCCACACGTTTCTCAGCTTTTCCAAGGACGTCTAGAGACAGAGAGGTGTGTGAAGGGCTGGAAAGGTTCTTCCAAACCCAGTTCCAGGGACCAAAAAGGCTTCAACCTGATGGATTCCTGCTTGCAGCCGTGGCTCTTTTTCCCTCTCATGGGTGATCACTTCCATCATGGCGTCCAGGACCAGTTACTTTTGGTGCTTTACAATTCGAGTCACTCAGTGGCAGGGATATGAACACACACACACACGCGCACACACGCACGCGCGCGCACGCGCACACACACACACACATCAGAGGTAATTCATTCTTTTGGGATTGAAGGGCAATAGCTGTGCTTAACTCCTGAGACTCTTTGAGCCTACTTAACTTGTGATGCACAGTTCAAGTACAAAGATGCTTTTATATGCGAAGACTTACAGATCTCAGGAAGTCTAATCTAATGTGTGATCCTAAACCGATGCGTTACCTGTGTTTTAAAAGAGCAGCGCTTCTATTTTATGATACGTGTACGACCAGCGGATTGGCTGAGATGAAGAGGACATTGTAGCGAACTTTTTCCAAATGTGACAGTGATCCGAATGATCCATTTACCATAGATTAGTGAACAGTGGAGGTGCACATGCGTGGGTTCAGCTCGTTTTTATTTTGTTGCTGGTGTCTCTCCTCAGTCTGCTAGCCGCCTGCCCCCTGAATACGCTGCGAAAAAGCCTGGTCGCTGGAGACGACATGGGGGTCATAAATGTCAAACCAACACTGAGGGGACATGCTGGGCCCCAAACATAACAAACCACATTCCAGCCAATCACTGAACCCCCCCCCCCCCCCCCCTGTTGGGGTCAGGGTGTTAGCTCGAATGTAGATATTGGTCTAAATTCACTGACTGGTTGGAGTTAGCTCAGCCAGCTTAGCGATGTTAGCGTAGCACAGAAACATTGGGGGCAGGGTCGATTCTGCTCTGTTTTGGTTATTTCATTTCATCAACCGCTGTGATGTCATGCACGATCGTGCAGTGCACCTTTAAACACCTCTTTGAATCCCCCTGAAGCAGAATGATTAGCAACATGTTCACATCATGGCTGACACTGAACTAAACCATCATGGACAGAGCGCCGTCAGTACCACAGTCGCGGCCCTTAGACAACCTCATCAAGACCCGGGAGGTGCATCAGGATGTGTTATTTCAAAACCAGGTCAGAACCAGAATCCCTTCTGAACCCCATCTTCCTGTCCTACATGTATTTATTCATTTATGAACCTTACGCAGGCCTACTTTTTCTTGCTCGGCTGTCACTTCCAGTCAGGAGTAAATCGGCTAAGTATAGATAAGCAGCGTAGAACTCCAACATGTTTGCGGTCATCCTCAGGCACCAGCCTTTGACGACAACATGGAGCTCCAATGAGATGCCATCTTATCCCATTTCTGCAAAATCAGACGCCGACTTGCTGCTGCAAAGCAGGATTTAGAATTGTTTTTTGTGTGTTTTGGTAGCGCTGCAACATCACACTCAACATTGAACCGCTTTGTTCTCTTCTTTGATGAGCGCGAGCGTACCTGAGCCTCCATCGTTTACCTTCCCTCTCTCACACACTCTCTTTCTCTCTCTCTGCCTCTCAACAACCACCCACGCAGATCTACTCACGGACTGGAAGTTACAGAAAAAAGTGCTGATCCTTGTCTTTGGTGGCACGGAGGATTCCCCTGGGTATTAACGTATGCACGTGGAGCATTTGGGGAAAAAACATTCTTCCAAGTCAAGGAAATATCAAAGGTCTTCTTTGAGAGAACAAGGCGGGGGGGGGGGAAAGCAGCATTTGGCAAGAAAACGCACTCCTACATTTAATATGTACACACAAACAACAGCGTTAATGTAGCAGAACAAACGTCACATTAGTAGAGCGACCATATTCTCACACCTCACCCACTCATTTCTCTAATCATCATGTCACCACAACAATCGGGACATCTGAAACAAGATGTATATTATATTTTGCTATATCCTGCTTCTGGGAGGGGGCTAATATTATATAGTATACACCACGCACTGAGGACAACGCACGTGCCACCCTTGGCATGCTGCAGGACATATGCACAAACCTTCTCGGCAACATTTAGATTCATGCAAGGCCTCGTTAGCATTTCAGAATAATTGATCATCCATGTTTGTCATATACCCTCAGAGGTACAGGCTTAAGTTTGCTTACGTGTTCGCGTCAGCAGATACAAGGAGGGTTACCCCAGATTTCCATCGTCCCAGCCAAGTATGGAGAATTAGTGTTACCATCAACCCTCAAGTCCCACAGTTGGACCACACAATAATCAACGATGTTACACTTGGTTTCCCTTCATTTTAACCACGTATTGCTCCAAACTGAGTCTTACAATGTATGCAGGTATGATTCAATGCATTGTCTGTGAGGTGACCTTCACAGCCTTGAAAAGTGCCACTATTTCTATTTGACTTTTAAAATACAACTGGGATGTACAGTACATGCCATTTATGTCTAGCAGGGTGGGCTAGTGCTGCTTCCGTGTGTCTGCAGAGCCCAAATGTTGCCTGGCACCATTAACTTGGTGAAATAACTTCATTTGCTCCACATTTTACCAAAAGCACGATAACACAGAAAACTGCTTTAATTCCAGTCACTGTAATCGTGATGCGGAAGTTTCAAACCATGTATTTGCATTTGTTTGACACTGAAAGCTGCGAATACTGTAGATAAAACACGCACAAACAATATGGGGCCTTTCAAAGGATAGAATTATCTTCCCAATAGCAGCATCCTTGGCTGGTTTTCCCTGCAGGAGAAAAACACACAGCAGGATCAACCAGCTTTTTGCGACACTGACAATAAGTTATTCCCTAAGCCTGTAGGATTCGGGAATATTAATCCTCAGTGGAGAAGCCCACAGCTGCAATGCCTTAGCCTTAAACTGCAGCAGATTTAAACATCTAAATCCAGTAATAGAATCAGCTGTTACATGTATAGGCCATGCTGGCATTTAGGATGTACATTTAACTGTAATAAATCCACTTCTTCTCTAAAAAAAAAAAAAAAAAAAAAAGTCCTCAAGATTTTGGAAAAACAGCCATAAAAGATATACAATCAGACCTGAAGGAGAGCAGATGGAAACATTGCTGATATCAAGGGCAGCTACAAATATCTCCGAGTCCCGCAGGCGAGTGGGAGCCTTGAGGAAGCCGCAAGGAAGTCGGCCACAACCAAAGATCTTCAAAAAGGGAGTCCATTCCTGAGGAGGCATGTTGGCTCTGCCAGTCCTTAGGTGGTATATAACGGGCCGGAGATGGAGACCACACATGTTGGAACATGCGACATTGCATCCCAGGTGCAGCCTCACGCTGGAGAGCCAAAGTTGCTCCTTCCGCTTTCCTGGAGGACACAACAAAGATGAATGAGTCCATTAGCAAGACGCCCCCAGTGATGGGCTGCTAAATGAATCCCACAGGGGGGAGAAGAGGAGCTGGGAGCCTCGCAGGAGGACAAACAACGCCTTGGAAGGCACCAATCGTGGCGGCACAGGAGCGTTGGAGGCCGGGATCCACGATCCGGACCGAAGCGATCCATTCTCATCACATCTCATCACAAGGCTGTGGCTCCTCATGTTGTCTCCAGATGCACTCGGTGCCCTTTGGTGCTAAGGTTTTCATTTCCTGCAGCACCTCGAGGCAACGTCTCGCGCCGCTCACATGTCTGACACGCACGAGGTCGGTCTTTTAAGACTTCGCATGGCTGAGGTCAGAACTCAGTTTAAATCCTGCTGGATCCAGCGTAGTAAGTCGGGATCTCCAACTTTCGATCCACCCGGGTTCCGTTCATTACGGGTCCTTTCAGATCAATACATTCACTGAGGCAATTGTAAACTTTTTAGATGGTCTGGAATAGAACAATGACTCTTATTTTAGCTTGGCTTGTTTTAGCAACAGCACATAAACTCAAAGTAATTCTGCTTTGTTTCTGTGAAAACTGCAGTTTTTTTTAAGAGATTAGTAGAAAATTCAAGTTAGTTTTTTTACTGATCCTGTTTCTTCAGTCTATTTTAATATATTTTAGCATAAAAAATAATATCTGCGAGGTTGCAAGTGGTAAATGAGACGGTTGCATGAAGCACGGTTCTAAATTTAGGAGGTGAAAGTTGATTGCTCGTTACGACACCCAAGCACAATAAAACAAATATAGCAAAAACAAAGAATCACAATAAAAATCAAAGGCTTCGATATAAAAGACTGTTTTTATTTCATCCTGACAGATGAGTCAAACAGCTTAAATAAAAACAGCCGAGCAGGCACCCAGTGTCACGCTGAAATCAGACTCCAGCGCCATGGAAATGTAAACCCCATCTTGTTTTACTTTGCTTTCCTTTGTTTCCTTCCGAGTGTTGTGATTTTCCTCCGACCTCACCTCACCCTCACGCGCGTCCTCGCCTTCGCCATCTTAAGTAGCCTGACTCCCGGGTCACCGTGAAGTGGATGTTTTTCCTCTCTCCCCGAGAAAAGATTATTCAGTCTTTGCATATTCAAGCACTTTGTTCAAACAGTCAGTTGACTTTATGGCAATAAAAAAAATAAAAAAGGAAAGTAGAATAACTGCAGTTGAAACACGGAGCGCCGTGTGCCTCTCGCTGTTTACTGAGGGACTAACTGTTCCGTACAGCGCGGGAACAAACGTGGAAAGGTGCTGGTTAGCTCAACTTTTAATTAGAGAGAAATCTGGGTTGGTATTGGTAACAACGCCACGACAACAGTGACAGACTTAATCTCATTAAGGAAGATGATTTGGGAGTGCACGTGAAACTTTGCACGCTGTGCATCCGCCGGGGTGACATTTACTGTCTCATCGCGACGGAGAAGAAACTACGACGTGTGCAATGTTAGCAAGCATCCAGCGGGGTCTGCAGCTGGCAGAATTGAAAACACACACACACACACACACACACACACACACACACACACACACACACACACACACACACACACACCACAAGTGTGTTCCTTAGACACACTTACTTTGTGACATCTGCACTTGCAAAAAACAAATGTAGAGACAGATAGTGACAGGTGAGGTCATGAGCGCACACACACACACACACACACACACACACACACACACACACGCGCGCGCTGCTCCCAAGTTGAAGATGATGGTTACAGTGTCGTCTCATTCCCTGGTGGCACTCCCCCCACCCAAGAGATCGCTCTCTGCCACTGTACACAGTGACACTCCCTTGTGTGTATTTGTGTGTGTGTGTGTGTGTGTGTGTGTGTGTGTGTCAAGGGGAGGGGGGGGGGGGGGGGGGTTCCTCCCTTTGGCAGATGTATGTTACACCATCACAACAGTTTTACCGGTTTTTACAGTGCAGATCTCGTTAGCGACACAGCATTCGCCACATAACCGTCATTCTCTCCGCTTAGGAAATAAAACCGAACCGCCTAAATTACAGTCAGCACTCTTTTACTAAAAAGCTGACAACGTCAACTTCAAATGAGCAAAATTTTAAAATAAATAAATGAGTAAAGTATTTCCCCAGAGCAGGGGTTCAAAGTGTCTGTATTTATATCTTGTTTAACAGGCTTTGCTACATGAATCCCAAAAAAAAGAGGCTGTTTACGGTTAATATTACATTGTTTCCCAGCTGAGAAGGACATTATTCTTTTCATCTCTTGGTGCCTGGAGAAATGTGAATTGCGTGCACGGCGCTACAAAGGAATGGCACATACTTTTGTAGTCCTTGTGTTTTGACATCTCTAGGCAGAATGCCACAGCTGAGCTAATGGTATGGTAAGAGATAAAATGTAGGTTTATGAGGGATTAGTCAGCTGTGTGTCTGTGTGTGTGTGTGTGTGTGTGTGTGTGTGTGTGTGTGTGTGTGTGTGGTAGACAAACACACACGTTCACATGGTGGCACAGGAGATTCCCCAAGTTTAGCGATGCATTAGTGGTGTTTACGACAGCTTTGAGAAAAGCTTACCCAGTGCCCCCCCCCCCCCCCGCCACCAGCACCACCCCCACCAGCACCAGCACCCCCGCGACACACACTCACACACAATGCGGGGACCAGTATGGAGGGTTTTAGCAAAGACTTGAATTCTCTGACACAGATGGTCAGGTCACTGAGATTGGAAGTGGCGTTGGGGAGGAGGAGGGACGAGGGAGTGTGTGTGTGTGTGTGTCTGTGTGGATTGAGGAAGATGTGCTGGGTGTTACTTTATCCATGTTTTTGATACTGTATGTGTGTGTGTGTGTGGGGGGGGGGGGGACAGCTTCCAGAGAGGGAAATCCAAATTCCGGTGAACACGGTTTGTGAAGGAGCTGCCAAGAAAGCAGTCGGTGAGACAGATTGTTGACCTTGTAGGTGCAGGAGCGAGCACAAATAATCAATAACAGACAAATAACACATCCTCATGCAAACATCAGTGCACACGGAGTTAACGTTGTGAATCAAAGGCAGCGACCGACAGTCTCGGACCGTGTGTGTGTGTGTGTGTGTGTGTGTGTGTGTGAGACATCACTGAGAAAGCCTGAGCTCTGATTGAAAGGTAATTAAAACAACACGGCACAGAGTGATAGATTCACAGAGGGAGGGGTGGAAAGAAGCGAAGTTAAGGAGGACCGACTCCCTGTTTTCACCAGTGATCTTTGATTCATCTGATATTGACTGTTGTGAACATCCCAAACATCCCAGATTCACTCCGTCTGACAGTGTGTGACTCAAAAACACTCGCTGTTTATCTCCTGTAAAATGTGCCTTATCGGGTTTTTATCCACTGTAAAAAATGCAGCTCCCTCCCCCCTGAGATCATAAGTGACCGATTAAAATGGTGTCTTCATTAAGGACATTTGTTTTGTTCTTCCGTATGTAACAGATGACCTGCGCTTGATACAACACACACTTACCAAACATTGGAATCTTCTTAAATCTATACTAATCCATTATCCTCTGGGTGCACTCTTCTCAGTAGGAGGGATCAGTGTGTGTGTGTGTGTGTGTGTGTGTGTGTGTGTGTGATCCTACTGTTAATGTCAGCCGTTTGCTTGAAGGCTTTGATAGTGACTAAATAGATATAAAAAGTGACTGTTCAGTATTTTAGGTTTGTGCGACTCATTAAAGGATAAGATGTCAAAGACGGGCATAAAAGCACAGTGAAAACCCATTTGTAGGCATAAAAGCACCAAATTATATGTCACATCCTCTTCCTGTGGCAGTCTTTGCAACATCAGACAAGAGCGTATGCGTAATGAGGCGGCATCTGCCTCCAAAACACCAATCAAAGCTGATTATGATGTTGACAAAGTTGCGCACTAGATTGTGCCGGTTCAGCCTCGGCAGGAGTCGGATGTTCTCAGTGGAGGGCCGGCTGGATGTTCTGGTGCGGTTCTGCTCAAGGTTTGTGCGTTATCCTGCACTTGACTTTTGAGCTAGTGCGATGATCAATGAGCCCATAATGATGCCGGGAAAAAAATAATTGATTCGTGTGGTCTTTTTTTTTTTTTTTTTTTGCATAACTGAAAGGGGAAAATCACTCATTCCTCCTTCAACACTGAAAATAGTTGATGCATGTCAAGATGTTGCCGAAACTCCCGCTCATGCTGAAAGGGTTCATTTATCCTCTCCGAGCGGTTCCGGCGGTACCACATCAGACCCGAGTTATGACTGTTCATGGTTACCTGAAGTGGGACAGCACAGAATGCTAAGATGATGTTATATTATTTCAATATCTCTCTGTGTTGATACATTTATTGCTGAGGTCAGCGTGTGGTGGCTGGATAACGGGCCGGTCCTGGTCTGAAATGCTCAGTACTTCTCAAAAGTTCTTCTTCTTTTAATAGAAATGTGTTGGATTACACAGTGCTTTCAAATTTGTTGAGTGTGGGGTCGACAGTGTTGCCACCCAGGTAGGATGCCCACACTGACCCCCAGAACCTCCCTGAAAGTCAGAACAACGACCACGTCAAAACTGGACCACAAAGTAAGGGAAGAAGGTGACCAGGTCCGATGGTGACCAGGTTTTGCTTTTATATCCATGGATGAATGTGTGTGTCAATTACCAGGGGAGCATCAGGGACCAGGATGAAATCGGAAGGCCTCCAATTTCCAGATCTCACTCCTATCAAGCGTCTCCAATTCATGGTGACCCCCCCCCCCCACCACCACCACCACCACCACCTTGTACCAGATATCACAACACACTTTCGAGGGTCTATTAAAGGCTGGAAGCTATGGGAGGCAAATTGTGGGCGTTTGGGTCACCCGTCCATGGAAACAACGGCTGTGACAGGAGTTCCTTTCTGGCAGGTTCATTTCTCTTGTTAATCACGTTAGAAGGTATCTGGACCACTTTAGGCTCCCCAGGGAACAATCTGCTTCAAAATGATTCCAAACTCTCTGTGTCAAAGGAAATGTGTGGCGCGGCTCTCGCTCCCTGTTCTTCTCCGTCTCCCAGACGTGATTCATCTCAGAGGAGTTTATAGATGGACTCAGTGTAGCAGTTTAAAACGAGTTGGGTTTCCACGGCCCAACGTTCAGGCTGTGGCCAAATACTTTGATTTTCTTCAATGTTATGTTAAAGTTTGAGTCTCCAAGCGAAACCTTTGAGAGGATTATCCGGAAATGCCGAGTTTCTGGAATTGTTAATGTTCTTTGTTTATGCCAGTTTATGCCAGTTTTTTGGGTTTGTTTTTTTTTTTTTGCGCTGACTTCTGTTGTGAATGTTACTCCACTTTATCTCAAGTCTCTGTTTTATCCTTCAGGTTTGTTTTTAGTCACGATTCCATGACAGATCTTGATTTTCTTTCAAGCTGTTTCAAATACAAAGAAGAGCAGCAGAGGTTCAAAAGCAAATAAAAAAAAAAAGAAAACTACAGAGCAACACATGCATAACAAGAACCTTCTTGTATTATTATAGTATGGAACTAGTTTTCAGGAAAGGTTCTAGTTCTAAATGGATGCTCGTCACCACGATTGATGAGATCATCAGGTGGGATCTGGTCCTTCTGAAGGTTTCTTCCTGTTAAAAATGGAGTTTTGGTGCTTGTTCAGGGGTCAGGCTGTGGGTTTCTGTGAGGCACCTCCAGAGTGTTTTGGTTGTAACAGATACCGATAAAGTTCAATTCAATTAAATCTCATGGCCTTTAGGGAGCCATGCAGTCACTATAAATCAGAGGACACGTGGCTCAGCGCTGGTTTTAGGTTCTAATCTCATCTTCTCCCCTGGACATTTAAGTTTTAAAGAGAATCTTATCGCTGCCTAATTTCAGATACATTGAAAATGCGTTCATCTTTTGTTCCATTACTCTTCTCCATTTTTCCATCTTCCCCCCATCAATTATTCATTGCTATTACCCCGTCTCTTTCTGTTCTATCCGTCTCAAACGTAAACTGGATTCCACTTGAGTGGTAACCAGCCACATGTTTCATCCTCCTCTGTGATTTACTCCAATCACATTTTCTTTGTCTCGTTCAAAAAGAGGCACTTTTTTTTGCAGTGAGAGTTCGTTCCCATTTCATTACAGAGCAATAATGACAGCTTGGACCATTTACACAGCAATTAAAGCCCGTCACTACCGCAACGCTGTTTATTCCATTACCTTCTTTCCTGCCCGTCAGATCATCTCACAAAGGAAAATGAGTATAAAATTAGCCTCTACAAGCAAATCAGGTGCTTAAAGTTTATAAAAAAGGAATTAAGAACACAGAAGTGGCAAAATTTGGATGAAGTAGTTGATCGAAAAAGGCTTTTAAACACTGTTAAAAACTAAAAAGAGGTTTTGTTGCCTCCTTTGTGGATTCATAAAGCTAGAAATCAAAACGTCTAGAATTGGGTTTTGAATGAATGCTTTGTTGCTTTGTTTAATTCCATTCATGTGTGGGAGGCCCACCCACGGAACCCACAGAGCTCCATGTCCAATGAACAGGCCCGTCTCACAGCTGTGCTCTTCTTTCCTTTTACATTTCTAAATGAAATTAAACAAAAGTGTTTTAAATCGTTACCTTTCATGTGTCCATGGAGTGGATGGCAATGGCAACTTTGCCTTTTTTCTTCCTCGTTAGGAGCAGATTCACATTTAATTTTAACTGGAACAAAACTGCGAAGTGACACGATGAAAAAAGTAGATATAGAAGATATAGAGTGTGTGCAACCAAGTGGAAATAAACACATATTTAGAGGTGAGACTGAGCCAGTGATCAGCACTAACAACCACCCAAATGACAAATTTAGCTCCAGACACCTGATACCGACGCTGTGATGACTGGTACAAAGCAGGTCATGCAGCGCTGGATGCAAAGGGACCATTGAGCCCTCGCCATATTCATTTCAGGTCCAGTTTTCACTGATGTAATCAGCAGAAATACACAAAGGGAAAAAGCCGGGGGAAAGGGCACACAGCAAGCATTTCATCAGAAAAGTCTGTGAAGAATCATAAAACACATGTTTTATTGGTAGGGCGGATATACAGTAG
This sequence comes from Takifugu rubripes, assembly GCF_901000725.2. Lineage (NCBI taxonomy): Eukaryota > Metazoa > Chordata > Actinopteri > Tetraodontiformes > Tetraodontidae > Takifugu > Takifugu rubripes. The sequence continues at coordinate 1,896,926 of NC_042301.1, read as the reverse complement.
GTGCTGAGAAGGAGGCAACTGGAGAAATGGAAGCCTGAAGTTCCTCCTGTTGTCTTCCTTTCTTCAGTCTCAGTCCTCATCTGTCTGATCAGTGTTCTCATTTCCATCTTACCCTCGTCTGTCAGATTTCCACCAATCATCTTGTCATGTTCATGACTTATATATGATCCAGTCTACCTTTCCAGTTTGTTACAGTTAACATGATTAGGAAGCTGCAAGATGGCTACATATTGTAATGAGTCAAATGCTATTGATTCGCTTCAAAGATCAATATTTTACCCATTTATAATTTTGTAAGATGGCATGACCTTATTTAATGAAGGTTAAATGAAGATCTGATTGTATCTTGCTCCTTATATCCCCATCATACATTAAATTGCTGATATTAACTAGAGTATGTGTACACCTGAGCTTGTGGTGAGAAGCATCCTTCTCCATCTTTGTCCAATGTCCCAGCACTTTGATCCCAACCCCACCTGACGGGCAGCTATAAAAAGCAGCAGGAGAAGAGCAGCATCTGTTTTTTTCCTCTCCGGCTCCACCAACCGCACATCCGTGAAACCCTTTGCAACATGTTTGCACTCGTTCCTTGCCCAGGGAGAGCTCATGGAGCACAACGGTGGGTGTTTCCCTCCCTGTGTCCCTCAGAAGGAGGTCCAGCTGCCTCCCTGGGTTATTCTCCCACACTCAACCTGGCACAGCCTCATCCAGGCCTGCCCACACGGAGCTCCACCCGTCCCATTCTAACCAGTTTGGTGAAGGCGGAGCGTAGTCGGAAGAAAGAGCTCAATCAATAGTCCAAGGCTATGAGCTGTAGGTAGCAACTGAGTGATTGACATCAGATCAGGATCAGATCAGTGAGCACAATTTAACCTTCCATGCCGTCATTTTGTCACATGGGCAGCAGGGACATATCTTTTTTAGATAGACTTCCTGTTTTCCCAAATTTCCAGCAGTGCAGATCTCCAATTTGCAATTCATTATTTTCGATTTTCTTTTTGACATTTTGCAAGTTTACTTCAGTTTACTCTTCAAATCAAATCAAATTAGGCTATTTTAGACTGTTGTATAGAATCATTATTAAACAACCTTGGACATTTGCGGATTGTCTCTGAAGGTCTAAAAGAAAGAGAAAAACTCAAAGGTTCTTGTCGCACTAAGGCACACTTAGGAGTGAGGATTGCACACAGCCTGACCCAGCATAAACCAAGGCAATTAAAGCCCAGCCATGGTCAGGGGAATCGACATGGCCCAGCAGTTGAGCTATCCAACTCGGCCTCGATCGCTCAGAGTAAACAGAGGAAGAGGCATCCGGCAGCGAGAGAGGGGAATAGGTTATGCAAATGACCCTGGCCTCCGACAGAAGGGAGTCAATGGAGCTCCTCGGCGCTGACGGGAGCAGAAAGTTAACTACACAAACAAGTCGGCGGTGCTGTGACGAGCCATTCTTTCAGTCGCCCATCTTTCTCCTCCTTTAAATACAAACTTACCAACAGAGTTTTTTTAAAAATTAGTTATTTTGACCAGGATAAAGACAATTTCAAACAATAACACCCATTTAATGTGATAAATCCCTCCTTCGTGCAAATTTAAGAGCATTTTAATGTCAAAGTCTCCGACACTGACCTATGAAAGGCCTCTGCATTTCATAACCCGGCTCTCTGCATTCGGTTTCGGCAGCTGACTTAAGAGGGAGCGACAGGACGGCTGGGTGGATGCGGGTATATTTTCATGCCATCCTGGTGGGAGAGACTTGGCCTGCTTTTCAAAGCCTGATGCCAGATGGTGGGAGCAACTTGCGAGGCAAAGGAGGGGGAAAAAAGAAAACAAGCTTGACTCCGTAATGCCAAGACCAGATGAGAAGACGTAACCCAAATCATGCGAACACACACACACACACGCACAAACATCTTCAAAGAGCACTTTAAGTAATGTTCTTTTATGGGAGCCCAGATATAAAGCAACACGTTGTTGTTGTTAGAGCACAACCAGGAGTTTGAGTATTTTGAGCACATTTTTGTCTGTTCTCCACATATGTATGATGCATAATACATCAGTAATATGTATTTCTATTATACAGAACTCTGGGTCGCAGGAGGTTTGCTGAAAACAAAAATGTGCGTGTGCAAAAGAGAAAAGATAGAAAACAATATATTCGTTCTATTCGGAGGGTTGAACCTGCAAGTACAATATATAAAATATGTACATTGGTCCCATAAATCGTTTCCCAATAATGAGAACATGAACAGGTAACATGAACAATATATTATCAGTAATAACACCAGGCCAACAGTAGTACGTAGTTATCGGTTCAAAGTCTGCATCGCCTTTGCTCATTTGCTCATTGCTGTTGTTGGAAAGCATCTTTAAAATTGATTGTTGACTTTCTAATGTTTTACTTTAACAACCTGGAGGTGAGGGATTACTAAAATAAAAGCTCAACACTAAAAGAATAAAATTCAAAAGAGAAATCCACCTCATTTCAGTGTTGGCGTTTTTGGTTAAGCCTGTTTTCACGATGGCGGATCCTAAAGGGACGTCCAGGCCCAGAGACGAGGGCGTCCCTGCCTGCCTGCATCTGTCGCTCTTGCACCCACCTCTAAAACCAGCTACAAGCCAAATAAATGATTTTAAATTCACCTGTTATAGTTGTGTAAGCATCTCTGTCCTGCTCCAGGCCCTCTCGCCCCGGTTTAACGAACACATTAGCCTGATGAGTAACGTGCAGATAGAATAAATGTTAATAACAGTTAAGATTAAAAAGGGAAATTGAGGTATATTTTTATTGTAGAAGCTGCAGAGGCAGATATGAAACTTGGAAAAAAAACAGTTCAGATTAAGACCATGAGATATGCACGGAGGAGGATCAGAAGAAAAGGAAGTATTCTAAAAGCCAAGAACATTCGAATGGTGGTCACCTTTGATCAACCACCAGACTAAGGCTAATCGTTGTCTTTCGTTACCGAACCACAACAATGGCAGCATGGTGGCCTCCTGTGTTGAGTGAGTGTGGCCTCTCTGGGTCTGTGTGAACTTCCTGCATCAGAAACGTGCAGCTCAGGTTGGCCATACAATAACACAACAAAATAGTTTCATCCATCAAATAAAAAAGGTCCTAAAGGATCATAAGTGGAGCTTTTTAACAGCAGCTACGCTAAGATGGGGTGCCGGTACCTGGTCTCATTAAAAACACAGTCATGGACGACCATGGGTCCGGTTTGGGAGGAAGGGGTGGCAGCATATGGCGAGGCCAGACAGCTTAAAGCTTGTTTGGACCAGTCAGGGAGTACAAGTCAGGTCAGGCAGGCTGAGCACAAAGATTGTGCTGGCATGACCCTGCAAACAGATGATCCGGACTTATGTGTCCCTCTCACCCTTCAGCCACCCCGTTCAGATATGGGCATGAAATGAGCTGCTTTAATCAGCACCATGAACACCGGACAGGTGCGTTTTTGTTCTCCGCCTGGGTTGAACTCTGTTTCTTTGCGATAATGAGATCAGACAAATAGGATGAGGCGGCTACTTCAGTCTGAACTTTTATGGTTTAGATGGCACGCTGCTGACATAATGACTGCGCTCCCAAAGGGTAATTAACTCATGGCGTCAGTTAACTGCAGTCTAATGATTTAATTGCAATTAGCGAAATGGAATTATTCGAATCTGCTTCTTTTGGTATCATGGCTTTTTCTTTTTTAATTACACCTTAGATTTGGAAGCTAATTTCAACGCATTCAGGAATAACTCGTATCCTTCAGCACTAAACCTGACATTTCCATCCATGCTGAGCAGTCAAACAAAGCTGGTTTTTCAATTTAGAAATTAACCGCTGATTTCGGTGAGCACCTTCGCATAAAAGCCAAGGCAATTTCGGTGGGATTATTTGTGAACACGACGAGTCTGCCCTCAGAAGAACAGCACAGAGGAGCAAAGCATAATATGGGATGCATACCGAGACACGACAGAGGATTCATTCATTCATGAACTGAAAACTATTTAATAGAGCGAGACGACTGCATTTTCATTTAAGAAGAAGCTGGGGGGGTTATCGCCACTCAAAAAGCATTTCAGATATTAAATTGATTCTCTTTCATACAAGGACGAGGACAGTCGTCTGTAAATGCTCTTGAGTGCCTGTAAACACACCGATTAGTCAGGATACTGGTCAATGACAGCACAAAAAACTGGGAGAGGCATGAGAGGAAGAGAACTCAGGAGCGGATGAAGTGAGTTTGGGACGTCTTCTTCTTTAAACTGGTGTTTATCCAGCTTCATAAGACGAGAAACCATTAATTAACCCTGATGTTAATCCTTCTTCCTAGTTCAGGCTCCAGAGACTCGCGCTCTGCATTATTTAAAGATATAACAAATGCAGTTAATAATAAATGGGGTTAAGATACGTCTCCACTCTAATATCTACAAATGTGCGAGCTTACATCACAAAAGACGGAACCGCGGGAGCCCCCAGCTGCTGAATTTCCCCTCGTTATTAGTTTACACCTTAATTAAAATGGATAAATCATCCAACAGACAGCAAAGCGTTTGGAGGGCAGCAGGAAGCAGCACAACCAGAACCTGATCCTTTGACAACTGAGGCAAGGGGAGCAAACATTTGGGAAAGTTGTCACTCATCTCCATCCCAAAACGCCCGGGACGAGAACACTTTATGAACACGCCTCAGGCCATGTCCAGCCATCCAAACATGAAGCCAAACAGGAAAAGCGGATGTCGGTTTGATGGCGGATAACGTGATCAGGTGAAGGTTGTGGTCAGTTCTTCTTCGACTCGCCTACCCGCCAGAGAAATCCTCACAAGTGATCCGACCTTACTTGGAGAGAAATCTTCAGAGAATCTAAAAAAACCCGACCAAACATGAGTTGCCTCTATAGGTTGATTTGAGGGTGTTGACCAGTTGATAAGATGAGTCGGGGGGGCGGTCATTCACCAGGGGGGGCTAGTGCGGCTGATATGTCGAGGAATTCAAGTCTGGAATTCTCGGTGGGTGGCACATTTCAGTGAGTTAAGGGTTTCCTCCCATAAGGTTCCTGTAATGAAGGGGAATTATTTAAACTGAACTATTAACCCTATTAACGTGTCTTTGATGGTGGGAAAGATGGAGCGCTAGCTACCGCCTACATCGAGCACATGCATAATGGGTGAATTCCATAAAGGGCTGACCTGGAAGAGCATGGGCTCTGATCCGGGAACAGTTGACCGGGGGGTGGGCCTTAAAAGACCTTAATGTAAGCAGAGGGCGGGGTCACCATTCAGACTCACCTGGTTTGAAGCGACACCGAAGTCGTTTTTCCTCTCATTTGTCATTTTGATGCTCTCTGAGTTTTAGGGGTTTTATGAGTGGGGCCATGACTCAACCATTCCATTTCCTGTCTTGTGCTTTCAGCACTTTATTCTCATCACTTCTTCCTGCACTCGTTACACTTTATTTCTGCAATTACTCAGAAAACAGGATTCAAAGAGGTCTCCATGGAGGACATAATAGACCCTTTAATCTTTGTTGACATTTCAACACTTTATGGGCCTTTCTGGGTTACCTGATCTGTTAAATTTTCGCTTGTCTTCCTGCTTCTTTCTTCTGTGCGTGCATCATTTTTTCTTCCAGCATTGAGCAGCTGCTTGCGATTGTCCGCACAGAGATCAATAATGATTTATTGAATCGAATTGAGCCAAACTGAATTGAAAGGCTCTTGACTTAATGCTGCCCAAAATCAATAGAGACTGTGAGTCGACTGTTAAAAACTCCAAAAAGTCGCCGGCCGCTCTCCCTCTCCATCATTCCAGACGTGCGGTCCAGCTTTTCAACAGGCTTTTGAAACTGTTGAGATATAAATGATTGATATTTAAATGAGGCGGGAGTCGACGTTGCTGGCAGCTGCAGACGCGAGCGGGAAAAAAATAAATAAAAACCTCCTTTGCCTGAGAGAGACGATATGAAATGCCTCCAGCTTTAAGACAATGAAGCACCGGAGATTGGAAATGAAGTACTGTCCTCAGCCGTTCTTGATTTGGGGAAACGTTAGCCAGCGCTCCCTCCCCTCAAAGCAACAGTGCGCTTTATATATAATGTATATCACTTTTATGTGTGCGCTGTCAGGAGCCTTTGTCTTCATCTCTATTCAAAGCGTGCGTTTGTGTTCAGCAGGGCAAACATGGTGAAGCTTAGAGACTCTTTACAGCCTCTCCTCATTTAGCTCTATATGACAAAGGGAGATAAGTTGCATTTCCAGGCTGCGTTCATTATTCCTCCTCTGTATCCGTTTCCCCGTCTCTCTCTCTCCAGCTCACACTCTCTGTCTCTGCTATTAAAATCTGTGGATATTTCTGTTCCCATTAAATGAATTATACCCATTACTCTCCCTGACAACTCTACATTGAGTGTGTGCACCCCAATTTAACATTGTTCTAATTCCTCTCACTATTATTGCAATAAAGCATTTATCATAATAATTAACCATTTTGACATCTAATTTAAACTAATTAATTTGAGAGAGGGAATGCTTGTGTTATGTGGCGTTCAGTGAACTGTTGTAAAACTTGGGCCGATCAGGGGAGCAGCAGCGGTGTCTCGTGTTTTGAGAACCACGGGCACGCGTGAGGGTCACCTGTCCATAAAAAGCAATGGTGGCGATCCATCCTGATAATGGCTGTCAGGGACGGTGGCCAGTGAGGCCGGCCCAGCGTGGCCGTTCTTCTGACTGGCAACATGATGACCCACAATTCATCCAAATGCTCCGTTGTTACGTTTCTTGCAGCGCGAACTATCAAGATAAAAGCAATCTAGCTTTTCAAAATCAACCCATTGGGATTCTCCTTATTACTCTCCTGTTATGAATCGCTTCAGGCAGCGCATTGATATACTATAATTTGCACCTTTTTCCTTCTCTCAGTTTTTCAAACGATTATTTCTTTCAAAGAAAGACAGAATTATAGACGTCTATTGGCTGACTGCTGTCATTGTGAAGGGTAAACACATGCACTGTCACTTAATGCATGCACAGACTGTGTTTATTCTGTTATGCACAACCTTGTGTTTAAAGTGAAATGGATACGCACACATACAGTATATGTGTTACATATTGGGACCTTAGCAACGTGGGGGAGATGCTCGGTAATGGGAGCAGCGAACTAATAAGCAGCAGGGTTCATCGCCTTCTTAAGAGCTGGGATTAAAACCTGCCCATAAATATCACAAATGAACAGGTTCACACGTGTGCGGGTCAAACATCCTGGACATGAGACAAAGATGCTGCTGCTGCTGCTGCTGCTCTGCTGATGCTGTTATGATGCTACTGCTGCTGCTGCTGCTGCTCTGCTGATGCTGTTATGATGCTACTGCTGCTGCTGCTGTCGCTCTTGTTGTTGCTGCTGCTGCTCTGCTGATGCTGTTATGATGCTGCTGCTGCTGCTGTCGCTCTTGTTGCTGCTGCTGCTGCTCTGCTGATGCTGTTATGATGCTGCTGCTGCTGCTCTGCTGATGCTGTTATGATGCTGCTGCTGCT
>NC_042301.1:1739412-1886912 GCF_901000725.2 Takifugu rubripes | reverse complement strand
CTCTGCACGTGTCTGCGCGGGCATTATCTCCAGAGGAAGCCACTGTGGGAATGGGAATGTATCCGAAATGGTTTTTTGGTTTGGCGTCCATAAAACCCATAAAAGACTTCGAACGTTGTCAAAGCCGAAGGTTTATTCGTGCGAGATTATGGCCGCTCCGCGCGGCGGTTAAATGTCAGAGTAGCTGGGAGACCAAATACCATCTGGTCAGATTGCTATTTAATAGTACGAATAAAAAGAACTAAAATAAGCTGCACATCTGTCCTGGGTTGCAAAGGTGCTCACCCACAAAGCATCAGCAGGGTTTTGGGTGACGGATTGTGGCGAAAATACATGAACGGAAGCGAAGCACCGACAAGCCTGTGAGAAAATGTTGGTTTGTGTGACTAAACGCAACTGCGTTTGTTAACAAGATGCTGAGAGGAGCCTCTAATGCAGCTTTGACTGACAAAATCTGCACTTTGACTAATGAGTCCAATCCAAGGATCATGTAGCTTCCATCACAGGTGATGTTATTACTCTGAGATTTGACCTTCATTACGGGGCACCTCCATTAATGTGATGACATCCTCACACGCAGAGATGTGCAGCTCAGTGCTAACTTTAAAAATGAAAACACGGTTTATTATGTTAGTTAAAGAAATCATGATCACGAACCTTCAGAATCCTCACCCTCCACTTCTGAAGTGTTTTTTTTATGCCTGTAACATCGTGTTTTCTCCACAAGGAACAAGTTATTTGAGTTTTACGAGTTTCGGTACATGTTTGGACAAAGAGTTTGAAATGTGAGTGGGAGAAACAGCGCGCAACTCAAATGTCGCTGAACTCGTCTCTCATTTCTCAAGATTTGTGATAATTAGTGGTGTGTGTGTGTGTGTGTGTGTGTGTGTGTGAGAGAGAAAATGAACCAACTGATCGTCAGACAGAGACGGACAAACTGGAGTCCAAACCTTCCCCAAACTATCAAACAACATTTTGTATTAAAAATAGATTTTAGGATTTCTTTAATCAGTGTATTTGTGTCACAATTTCTGGAATGGAGAACAGTTTATCACATTAAAAGGTTTTTAATGTCTTTTCTCTTGTTCTTGATTTCAGTTTTTCAAGCTTTGATGAAAATTGAGATTATTGTCGCTTAACAAAACAAGCGAAGACTTTCTTTGGTTTGTACAGGTACTCAGTAAACAACGGACTAAAAAGCCATTTATGCTAGAACGGACAGCAGAAGATGAAGGGGTGCATTTCTTTTTCTTTTTAATCAGAGTGTAACATAAGTGTGAAACGAGACGTCGGATATCTGCGACCAGGCTAACATTCTTAATGGTCACAAGTTGATGCTTCTGATGAAGAAAAACCCATCAAACTCTTGCTTTTACAGCGTCCGACGTGAGAAAATCACATGGGAAATGCAGCATGCCAGAGTCGTTTATCCCAACAAAGACCTCCTAACGTCCCTTTTGTTGCGTCCTGCTGTGTGACATGATTATTTAACCACGGTGTGAACCCCTTAACTCATAAGTAAGATTGTTTCCGAGCCACTTGAACAAACAGCCGTCTTCCTTCAGCGTGCATATTCTCCCTTTTTTTGCCGCCGCCTGTATGTGGGAGGAGACGCTGTCAATCAGCAAAGAGGAAGACTTCGGAATACCAAACAGACACGACGGCTGCAGGCTGTTTTCTTACCTATGCAAAAATAACAGCATAATAGAAAAGCTGCTGTCATTGGCGCACAACAGAGAAAGGAGACAGTATTTTAATCCCAAGGTGTAATTCAGGCTTTTGGAGATGCTGTAAAACACCGGTGAAGTCGACAACACCGAGAGCTTCTGCAGGAGGGTGTAAATAACTAAACGTGCTCAGAAAACAACACGACGCATAAATAACGAAGAGACGGAGCAGCGGAAGCTAACTGCCAGGCCCAACATCTCATTGAAAATTGATTGCGAGTAGTAATTCCTTCAGGTTAAGGATTTTAGAGCGACTTCAGAGGGAGCAGCGATCATATTTTCATTGTCGGCAAAACAGCGGCCGCTTTGAAAACCACAGTGTAAATCCTGCACAATCCTCTCCTCATCTTACAAGTTCACGGGGAGTTACACACACACACACACACACACACACACACACACACACACACACACACACACACACACACCTTCCTCTTTCCCACAGCTTGTCTTTCTTTATCTAATCTGTCCTTTATTGAATATGGTAATTATAATGAAAGGCCTATCTTGCACTTGGTTTAATTTGTTTTTGTGCTCTTTTTGTGCTCTCTTTTTCTGCTCGCTCCCTGACGCACATGCGTGTGTGTTTGTGTGTGTGAGAGAGAGAGAGACCACTTCCCCTTCTCTGACATACTGTGTTACGGTGAGACCTTTGTAATAAGGAAATAAGACATGGCTGCTGATGTCACTGAGGTTTAACTGTGGCTCGAGGGAAGACAATACACACAAACAACCCACCCCCCCCCCCCCACCCACACACATACACACACACGGAATGCAGACAACCTAAGACATCAACAAAACTCTCCCAGCATCAGGCCTATGGGGGGTTCAGGGGATTAAACACAACACGTGACCTTGGAGACCTGCTCTTCTCCTCGTTGGAATGGTTTTGCTCTGGGTGCTCCTCTGGGCTCGCTTGCTGTTCACGCTCGTGCGTTTAGTCAATAAAACCTGGAACGGCTGATTATGCTTAGAAGGCCGAAGCACGCCGCTCCAATGTTAGCACGCAGATAAGGACAAATTGGACATTTGATTCCCTCTCCCGCTTCTTTGATTATCCAGATCCCAGTGACAGACTGGGATTCTTGGTATCTTTTCTCACGAATCATCGTCAGACTCGAAATCATAACTGATAGTGGTCCAACAGCCATTTTTTTCCCCCTGTACTGGAAATACCACAAGTAATCAATTCCCTCTGCTCAGCCTTTATTTTTTAACGGTCCTATGTTCCGACTGGAGAAAAAGAAAACTCCAATCTACTGCACAAAGAGCTTCTTAGAAATCTAAACGTTGCAAAGAGGTTGTCAATACAGTGGCGGGAAGGCTGGATGGTAAATGCAGCTACACAACAATGGATCTTTTGATATAATGAGCACATTTCACAGGGGCCCAGGGACTCGCCTGTGAAAGTATTACATTTAATATATCAGCCTATTTCACCTCTGAGGCTTGTTTGCGTTCGCAGCGCTAACAGTCACTAAATCACTGTAACTAAGCGCCACATCGAGCAGTAATTAAAGCTCTGATTTGTATAATGTTGCGTGTTTTTTGTGTAGGAGTGCAAAGAGAAAGCATGGAGAAAAGGCCCACCGCTGCTGGGAGCAGCAGGGTGCTTCCTGTTGGGCTGTTGTTGTATTACAGATGCGTGACAGACTGTCCGAGACAGTCGCCTGCGCGCTCTTGACAGATGCTACAGGTGTGTATCCTGTTTGTTTGTGTCTTGTGTCATTTTCCGACAGCCTGCGTGTGCTCTCTAAGGGCCGACGCTTCCTCTTGTCGGCAACTGCTGGATGGAAGTGCCACAGAGGTGTCACACTGGGGCTTTCCTGTTGTGGCTGACGGTGTGCTCCCCCCACCTCCCAGACCACCGCCTCGCTGTTAGCATAGCACGCCACCTTACACCTCCTAACAAGAGATTTTCCATCACTTCCCCGATTGGATGTCTGAACAAATATGTCCGTGGACAAGAACACAGGCTTTTTATCAGCCCCTGGTGTTTTTAATTAGAATGCGTGTATCATTTGTGGCTTGCTAATGTTGATAATTCCATCTGGTCCCAAGGATGATACTTAGGGGGGAAGTTCAAATCCTCAGAGGAGAATGAATTTTTAATGAGGCTTTTAATAATCCATTTCTATAGAAACTTTTACAGACAATCCATGCATCCGTTTTCTATTAAATGTCACTCATTTCTAATCAGGGGTTTCACACGCGACTTATCCTGAAAAAATGGTCAAATTTGCCGGGTAAATAGTAACTTTGATTCTGCCATTATTCAGTATTATGTCTTAAGTAGCCTGTGAAACGTGTGGCCAAGAGGCAATTAGCTTACAGTAATAACTGTAAGCAGGACTTAACCACAGGCCTGGATCTGCTCAAAGCTGAATCGAGAACTGTTATAGGAGGAGACCATGGCAACAGCACGTTGACAATATTTTACAGATATGCCGAGTCAACACGGCGCTGGACTGGGTGCTGCGGCACTCCTGGCATGTCCAAAGACTAATCTAACGCCTTTGTAAACTTCGCTCGGACTCTGTCTGGGTGCACGTTCCAGAACGTGGACAAAAGACCGACGAAAGACAATCCCGTGGCTGTTGCTGGGCTGCTGATAAGGCTTGTTCAGACACTGTGTAAACTTCCAGCATTGGTCTTTGATCTGTTTTAGTATAGCGTAGCTGCTACGGTGTACTAACAGACTCTCTATGGATCTGGTTTGCTTTATTTGAGTTAATACGTTTGCATACAACACCTTAATAAAAGGACTCTGTAGGAACTCAAAATTCTCCCCATTCCTTTTCCTTGAGTCCTGCCAAGCATGTTAATGACCATGAAAGGCTTTGATCAGTGGCCAGGTTTTAGGTGATGTCAGTTTTGAAGGAAATCACATCATTAATAGTGCAGGTCTGTTCCTGATGACCGGCTGACAAGTAGCCTTGCTAACTTTCAACAGCGTGTGCATTCAAAAACTCATCAAAACAAAGTTCAGAGTCGGTATGTACATTTCCTTTGATCTTGTCTTGCGCGTCACATTCATAACGAAGGGCCGAGCGCCCGCCGGTAACATATTCCCATTTGATGTAATGAAGCTCAGATTCGGTGTTATAAAAGCAGCAGTGTCACTGACGGTTCATGCGGGGTTTGCAAACAGTGCTTTAATCCCGATTAAATATACGTGCTTTTTGGTATGAAATGAAACAGTTTGTGGGTAAAATTCTACCCTGCTTGTTGGACACTATTGTGACTTCCTGGCATCTTTGCTGGTTTCCTCACAGAGATGATCCAGCGGCGTCCAGAACTCTGCCAAGGACAAATGAACGCATGTGCCCTGAGAACAGAACATGTGACCTACTAATCAGGGGCTTTGATGTCAGATCTTGATGCGAAGCTAAGGTCACTTCCTGCTGGCCCTCTCTTAACAAAGCAAAGATGAGAGGAGCATCTTTAACGACCGTAGTGTACATGCAGATTTTACTGGAGGCCTTTCATAGACAATTATGACGAGAAGAATTAGAGTGCACGTGTTAGTCTTGGATCTCTTGATCACTGCAAAACTAATCTGGAAATTTAACTGCAAACAAAATTAAAATGGATCTATGGTTGAGATGGTGTTGAGACCAGTCAGGAGACCAGGGGGGGACGAAGGGGCCGTCAAAGGGCAGCAAACCAGCAGGTCAGCTATTGCCCTGACGTCGTGGACAGTGCACGCAGACCTGAGGGGGGGGGGGGGGACATGCACACTACTGGGCCACAGCCTGAGAGGTCTGATGGGGAGGAGGAGGAACCGCGAGACATTCTTCTGGAATATTTGTTCACTTGTTTCCTTCATTTATTTATTTTCAAGAATTCTCGATGGAGAAATAAATATCCCCCACCCCCATCTGCCTGGCTGCCCGTTAGTTTTATGCATATCTGTCTTATTTAATGGCAACGCTGTGGTTGCGTCGGTATATGAAGTCACAACAGGCTAAATGTATTAAGTGCTACAACATGTTCCCGGCGTGACAGGTGCTGACGGAGATACGCTCCATTTATGCATTTGTGTGTAGGCCCCAGTCCTCCCTTGACCATCTCCCCAGGCAGAAGACCTCTGTCTCGCCTGCCATTTCTCAGTCTGACAGCTGAGAGCCAGACAGCAGAACAACAAGGGAATGAGTGTGTGTGTGTGTGTGTGTGTGTGTGTGTGTGTGTGTGTGTGTGTGTGTGCGTGTGTGTGTGTGTGTGTGTGATGGGGAGGGGGGGTATAAAGTGGAAAGAAATGTGAGCCAGGTATAAGGGGCTGACATCCAGAGGAGGAGTGGCTATCAGTGGATCAACCCCCCCATCTCTAGCCCCCTCCACCCTCTTTGGGGACCAGGTGTTCTGCTTCTGAGGGGGGCATGACTGGAAAGAAAAGCAGCCTGCCCTCATGTTTCACTTGGCATCCCTGCACCTGCACCTGGGGGAGAGGGACAGCGACGAGGCATCAGATAATGCTGGTCTCCAGCGGCTGCAGGCGTCGTTGTTACACCACCCAGGAGCAGACGTCCATGCCCCCCCACCTATCCTCAACTCCCCACCTGCCACCGTCTCAAAATGAACGCCGGACTTTGAATCAGCAGCTCAAGTGTGTGTGTGTTTGTTTTACCCCCCTCAAATGGAGATTAGCTTTTTCATTTACATATATATCCAACTGCATTTGCCTTGTAATGCATAAAGATGTCGGCCGTTCTGGGCTTTGCTTTTTTTTTCCCCCCGATGTGAATCGTTCATTCCTTTTTTAACCAACCTTAAAATTGAATTTGTTTTATTCTGTCGCATCAACAAACGCCGCTGTCCCGTCCAGCCAGCACGCGCGCATTAACCCCCGCTCGGCGTTCTGCTGCGCGTGCACGCAGCCGCTGCTTTCGGTGATGTTCGCTCTTTTTGTGGTCATCCTCGCTCCGCGGGTTGCCTGGATGTCTCCATCAGGCATGTTGCATTAGCGCGGCGCTGGAGGCAGAGGCCTGCCCTCCACTCCCCATTCCCCCCCCCCCCCCCCCCCCCCCCCAGGTCAGGGTGTGAGTCAGAGGCCTGAATCCGTCACCCCAGGTTACCAACTCACTACTTCCTGTCCAGAATAGAGAATGAGAGGAGATGGTGGCTGAGGGCAAGATGTTTCAGGCCCTGTGAGTGGCTGGGGGGGGGGGGGGGGGGGGTCAGTGCGTACGTGGTGTTATTGGAACAACAGAGATGTGATCCAGGCTGAAAATCCCTCGTTGTCCCGGTTTGACGGAGCCCAGAAGGATGACGGATCCATTCCTTCTATTCTGAATTTTCTGTCATTTTACATACAACTTCCAACCTTTCTGTCCACTCCCATTTGTCAAAGCAAAAACCTCCTTTATATGATGCCAGCACATTGTTCTTCTCCCTCTCCTCTCCTCTCCTCTCCTCTCCCTCTCCCTCTCCCTCTCCCTCTCCTCTCCCTCTCCCTCTCCCTCTCCCTCTCCTCTCCTCTCCTCTCCTCTCCTCTCCTCTCCTCTCCTCTCCTCTCTCTCTATCCACCCCCCCATCAGCAGGAGGGTCCCCCTACATGAGCCTGGTCCTGCTCCAGGTTTCTTCCTGTTAAAGGGGAGTTTTTCCTTGCCACTGTTGCTTGTCTGGGGTCAGGCCCTGGGATTCTGGAAAGCGCCTTGAAACAATTTTGATTGTACAAGACGCTCTATAAATAAAGATTGATTTGATTTGATCTGATTTGTTGCTTTAGTTACCGAGCAAGGCCTTCGCTTGCAGAGATTCAATACTGGTGTTTGATGTGCAACGGGTTTGATGAAGGTTTGGGACGAACAGAGCAGTTAATAAAGATTCTGGTGACTTTATCACAGCTCGGCGCCAAACACGAGGAGAGAAAATTGAAAAGGAGCTGGTAAAAATGAACCTGAACAGCAGGTGTTACAGTTCCAACACCTTTGTATCATAAAGAGCACGACGTGTGCAGCCAACAATCAGCTGATTGGTGCTGATTAAATGACAACATCTGTGTTCTAAATGACATATTATTGATTATTATTGTTGTCCTTTCTTAGGTCTTATTTGGGGTTTTAAGGATGTGTTAAAAAAGTGCTCACATTTCACTACATGAAAGTGAAACAGCCACTAAATTCAGCATTAAACGAGGCAGCATAGACCAGTCGGACATTAATTAACCATTTGTTGACTCTCTTTAGTGACACATCAAGCACACTAAAGGAAGTGAGTTGGATTGGACGGGTGTTCTAAAATGCTAATCTGACCGATGGATTCAATATTCATTTCATTTCAAGCCTTTATTGCAACATTTATGCTAGAACATGCAAATTTAAAAGAAAGATAGACAGAGTAAACTGGACATAGTTCAACGGTAGTGTGGGAAGGCGAATGCTAACATCTCCTGGTAGACACCCTGCTGACCTTTTGACCTGATCCAACACTTAACGCGTCTCCCAAAACCATCACTGACTGGAAAAATCGGACTGGAGCTCCAGCAGCTTGGATTCTGAGAGTCCTCCACTCTTCCTCTGGGATCTGGAACCTTGATTTCCCTTTTGCCTTCAACCCCGGTGAGACACCTTTGACGTTGTCTCTGGTTGTGACTGAGACAGTTGCGTCCATGTCCTGGATCCACCTTTACGTGGTTTCTGTTGAAGTGACTGGAGCTGCAGTCCTCGTTCACCATCCTCACAAGGCTGCGGTTGTCCCTGGAGCTTGTTCGCCTTTTTCTACCTCATTGTTGCTGCCGTTCATCTTTCCATGGGTGTGCTTGGGTGCAGCACTCTTTAGCCGCTAGCAGCTTCTTTAGCAACGACCTTTCGCTCTCTGGCAGAGGGTCAAGGATCGTCTTCTGTGGACTCAGCAGCCTTCCTGATGAAGGTGTAGCCTCCTGAACCAGAGTGAGAGATCACTCAAGTGATCGGGAAAACGTCGCCGCTGTTTTGAGTTAATTAGCCAATTAGCGTGTGACACCGAGAGTACCCAACGTCGAACGTTTTCACAATTTTGACTTTTTGGAGACATTTTGACTTTCCAGTAGCTTTACACCATAGCAGTCAAGATTTAAAGAAATAAACACTTGGTAAATGGCAGTTTCTGTGTAATAAATTTGTATAATGAGTTTCACCTTTTGAATTGAGGGACTTAAATAAACATTTTAAATGATCTTCTTAGTTATTATGCAGTGCTTGAAGGTTGTCTTAATACACTCAACATGAGCAAGCACCAATAGCATTGTAAAATCATCAGAACACTGGAAATATAAAGTTTGATTTGATTTTTTAATCTAAAATAGAGTTTAAGCATTTCACTTCAGAGAGATTTAATCAAAACGTGATGCCACATTATGCTTTTCATTTATTGCATAGCAGTGGGTAATTCCGAGGTTGCGTTTGCAGGGGTGTGCCTGCCCCTGACTTTGTGACACAATCTGCGGCACTATTTTATCGAGGCGGCAATCAGACCCATGTGCTCGTCAGTGTAACTCTTTCAGTGCCCAGCTCTCATTTCAATTCCACAAACCTCTTCACGAGCTCAACCGTGATCATCCGGCCTTCCCCAATCAATCCCTCTGTCCACTTATCGAAGACATCTTGCCCTCCTTCCCCACAGTCTAGACCCCAGCCAATTTTATGGATGCACAGTCACTCGGTTGGTTTTCATTATCATTAGCCAAATCGGATTAATAGTGAATACATGAAAAATTATCTTCCTCTCAATAGTGTTCCCTATTCAGGTCAAAGGGACAAGCAGGTTCATACCGGGTCAGCAGGTGGTTGGAGATCAGGCTGGCCAGCCAGATAAGGGGAGAAATGGAGGGAGAATTGAGAATCACTGGCTGTAATAGCTGTCTGCTCTTTCTTGATGAGGTGCCTGGGGAATAGAGTCCAAGGATGTCTGAGTGTATGCGCATCTGTGTGTTGACTGATTAGGTGGTGTGGGATAAAAGGAAGACGAGGACGTAATATAGCGTGTAGAGCATGTGTGAATAGCAGAGTGTACATGTCTGATGAGGTGGTCGTGCTGAAAGGTGATCTTACTGGGCGTCTGTGTAAATGATGGTTGATGGGGTCTCTTGAAAGTCTATTTAGCCAGAGTAATGAAGTGCATCTGCCGGGGGGGAAGAATATGAAGGACAGGCTCCGAGGCTAGACAGCTAGGTCACCTCAGTCAACCTTGCGTATGGAGGAGAGATGGACAAGCTAGTTCAGTTGTAATGATTCCCTCTGTCCGCCGTGGAGGCGCCTTGAAGGACAACCGGGTCAGCTGAACTCACAGCCATCGACAGAATGTCAGTCTTCGGGTCATCCGTCTTACTCTTTGTTGTCACGACGTTTGGCTACAAGCTACGTCTCAAAAGTGTCGGGCGTCAGTAAGAGTAGAGGACTTTGGTCCTGTGATCAAGGTTCATACTAAATCAATGACAACTTTGCAGGTGGACGCAGGGACAGTAAAGTTTACTGCACTTTTACGTCGCCCGTAAAGTAGGTAAACCTTGAGTTGGTGGGCTCTAACGTTCCAGGAGCTGTCTGAGAGCATTGTAGATGGATCCATCCCTAAATGATCGAACGTTTAGGCAGAAATGGTACTTTACAACAATACACCCTCAGCTTCGGAGTTTCAAACATTAATAAGCGCTAGAAATGCTTAACCCTCTAGAATTGCTGCTCCAGGCAAATTTGGCTCACGTTTACTGAGCAAGAGTGATGAAGTACGGACATATTAATGTAATACTGGAGTCATTACTGAGAAGAAGAATGGATATGGTGAAATTGCAAGCCTAAATAATGAGATTTAATTCCCCCAACCTGACACGTACAGACTTTTGCCCTTGAAAGGTTTTCCCGAGGCACATGAGGCCAAATGGGGATGCTAATAGAAGCAGCCGCCCATCAGTGGACCCTGTCTGTGGTCAATCCCAGAGTCGAGGTGGGACGATGGTAGCGACACAGGATACGAGTGAGGTAAACCCAAATCAAGACTATGCTAATCCCAATGCATTCATTTAAGAGGCAAGGCCTCGATACCCTAAATAGAATTTTAAAACCAACAGTTGCTAATTCACCCCGATTTTCCTGTGTTAGATAATCAAACACACGCCGGAATGTTTCAGAGGGAAGAAATTGTTTAGAAACCCGAAGGCTTTTGATTTTTCCCAGACGACAACCACTGGATCAGCTAATGTGATGATCACATGTGCCCTGATTGTGAAATTTAGCTATCTTGTGACAGTAAACTATGCCTATTTTTAGCTAGTCAGGGGACAGTTTTATTCCATCCTTCTAAAGTGAATAATTGAATCTCTCACCCTGCTTTAATCTTTAACTCAATTTTATTTTGGCTTTTGTTCATTCTTTTTTGAGTCATGACGCTGGAGTGAAAAGCGCTATCGGGATGTAGATCTCGATTTCCCGTGAAGCCAAACAGAAGACTCCAGTGATGGAAGCCAAGAAAAGATGGTTTTGATTAGTTATTTGGGTCAGCTATTACGGAAAGTAGAGCAAAACCATGGTGATTACATCTTAAAGGTTCATCTTATCCTTTCGGGATATCTGGATCTCTTTTTAGGAAAATTAATGGGGCAAAAACATTGGAATTGAAAGACTGTAATAATTTTAGCAGCATTAGCATGGATACAGTTGTGGTCCTTGCAACAAATCACCAGTACTTGGTAGGTGCGACACTGCAGAGTGGCTCAATCGCATTTGTCAGAAGTTTGGGACAGATCGTCATTCGGTAGCAAATGAATTCCATCGACTAACTGTCAGGTCACAGAAATCCTTTATCCGTAACTCCTCACTGGTACATTAGCACAAGAATTTCCAAAGCTTTTATTGTTCTCCATTGTTCTTTCTCGTGACATGAATTAGGTCATGTGGAGCCTCAACTGTGGGACCAATGATTTCCAATCTAGTTTATGGCTCAACAAAAGTCTGCCAAATTAACCCCCGGGCACTTTAGCATTTTAGCATTTAGCGCGCAGCACATCTCTGCTGAAGTACAGCCGTGCAGAAGAGATTAGCAAAACTAATCTGTGGACGCTACGAGTTTCGACCAACAAACAACACGTCAGAGATTCAATGACAGTTTATTTATCACCACTTGACCTGTTTGCGTTTGTGTATGTCCGTGTTTGTGTGCGCGTATGTGTGCGAATGTTGTCCACCTGATTGTGTAACCTCTGTTATCGTATTTGTCTAATTGTAAAAAAAAAAAAGACATCTATCTCCATTATGACAGCCCCCACCCC
This sequence comes from Takifugu rubripes, assembly GCF_901000725.2. Lineage (NCBI taxonomy): Eukaryota > Metazoa > Chordata > Actinopteri > Tetraodontiformes > Tetraodontidae > Takifugu > Takifugu rubripes. The sequence goes on along the minus strand of NC_042301.1, from coordinate 1,874,942 downwards.
CCCTACCCCCTTCCTGTACATGAACATTCAGGAAATCAAAGTACACTGTTGGCTTTAACAACGCAGCATGTGTCTTTGCTACACAACACAACCTGGTGTCAACAGTGAGAAGGAACAAACAAATAAAAACATCAACATAAAGCTTGTTTGGCATGAAGGGGTTCGCTTTTTGGACTGAGGCGCTGCGCGTTTGAATCGATACAAGTCTTTATATTGTAGCACTTGGTATTATAAGGTGGAATGACATCATGAGGTGTAGAAACTAACCAATGGTTACACAGTTAAAAAAAGGATATTGTGTATATATAGTTATATATAGATTTATATTCATTTATAAGCTTTTTTTAAATAGCACAGGTAACACTTTGCACACATGATAAAAACCACTGAGTGTGTCTGATTGTTTATGTATAGGCCGACAGCGTCGAGGGAACCACGACCCGGTCGAGGCTCCTTCCGCTTTGTTCTGCAGTCAGATCAGGAAGGAACTTGGAACATTCGTGTTTGAAATCGCCGTTAATGAAGACGTTTGGCCTCGTCTTTCGCCCCCATACATTTGTGAATGCTGCCTTCCTGAAGTGGCTGGAGCTGAGAGAGGAGTCACCCCGACGAGGGGACGGGCCTACACATTCCCATTTGCAACGTTACGTTGTAATATGATAAGAGTCTGCACACTTGAACCACAGTAAACAACAGAAACAAAAAGGAGAAGTTATATAAAGAGCTTCAAAGTCAACAGAAAGAGTTTATAGCACTGCACGTTATCCTGGCTCGCCCGCTTTTCATCCCATTTTGTGTCATTTCATACCTGTACAACGCCGGTCGGTCACTTCTTCTCTGGTTCTTTGCTTGTCTTTCTTGACAGTCTCTGTACAGTTGGCTTAATGGTGACCATAGAAATAGCTAAAGGGTTCTGTGTGACAATGGTTGAAGTTTGTACAGATACATTTGTTTTATTTTATTTTTTTTTCATTTTCACGTTTGTCTTCATGTAAACAGGCACACGTCGCTAGAAGCTAGCTCTCCGTTCGGAAAAAGTAAAACAAAAGAAAAAGATAACCATCCCTCCTCTTTTGTGTCATCATGTCCATTTCAGCCCAGTCGTGTCCGTCAGCTGACGACTTTAGAATGTTCACGTGTCCAGTGTCACGGCCCCCGGTCTCAGTCCTGCTGAGAAGAATAAGGCCTTGGATTGCTCCTCCAAAAGAAATCAAGAGTTTCTCTTTACGTCTGCGTTCCTCACACCTCCACCCAAAAGAATGGAGCCCGACCGAGGTCGCTGTTGTTCAGGACTTGCTGTTAACTTATTTTCGCTGTCTCTACCATCACTGTTGGTGGTCTAGTACGGAAATTCAGGCTGTCTCCGACAGATCCACGTGGAACGAGCTAACAAATCCTTTTGCGGGCTGAAAAGACAGAGAACACGCTCGTTAAGACAAGTGCCACCGTTTAGCATTTTAAAAACATCCTGCTTGGACTGGCGCCTCCTGAAGGACGCGTGCCACAGAGACATTTCTGAGGAGGTATTTACACGCTACCAATGCTGGTTTTGTCCAGCCTGATGGTAAATTGTGTAGAAATATGTCCATCAGCGTGCATAAAGGAACATTTTGAAAGCTACACAGTGCATGCATGGAATATACACAAGGCTGTAATTGCCTCATTAATTATCTATAAATGGGTCATTAAACATTTAGAAACTCTTTATCAAGGCAACCCGCTGTGCACTGTTGCTACTAGTAACATAGGGCGCTATTCATGAGTAGCAAAAATGGAAAGTGCCCATTGGTTGATGGAGCTCCAGCCTCTGGGACTGCGCTCATATTATTTATTTATTTACCAACTGATGAACAACAAAAACCTTCACCGCAGCCGCACGGGGTCAATTTGTCTCAACAGAACCGGGAGAAGCGCAGCTGTAAATCATAAAAAGAAAGAAACGAAAAGAACGAGAGACAAAAGATGGCAGATGAAATGAAGCACGGAGCAGCAGTGAGCGCTGGGTCCTGTGGAGCGCGCGTGGGGCCGGTTCCTCCTGAACCTGCGAGGCAAACGAGATGAGCAGACGCAGCATTTGGAGCGGAGCAGGCCCTCGTGCCCAAAGGCCAAATAGAAATTATGTTCCTCATAGAGGTGATGTGCAAGAAGATTGCTTGGCTCCGTTTGTCGTAAATAAGTCGGCCGGGGGGGGGGGGGGGGGTCGGGAGGGGCAGGTTAGGGGGGCCCGTTGTTCCCACCCTGCCCTCGGCATGCAGCATCGTGGCGGGTGGTGGATAAAACACGCCGGTGAGCTGATTGGAAACGACTTCCAGAGTGGACCTGGGTATCGAACCTATTGCCAGCAGCTCATAGATTATTTATGTGACGTCTCCTTTCTCAAAGATCCTCGGACTTTACTACTTTCTGCCACCTGCGACAGTTTTCCTCATCTCTTACGGCACCAACTCGCATCGGTGACCTTCACCGGCGAATGGTGACCTTGGGGCTGAGAAATCTACCTTGCTCGTTTCTCATGTGAGGCATTGATGGGACGGTGATGGCGTTCAAGGCTTCCGTTTTAGAAACGAATGGACTTCCGTGAGGGTTGTGTTTTTCACCTTTGTGAATAAACAGGTAAAAAAAATAAGTTGAAAAACAAAATGGAAAAAAAAAGATTTCTCTAATGTTCCCTTTCCATGCAATAAAGAGCCTTTACGGGCACGTGAAGATGGTGCACGCTGAAGCATGAGGTGTTGGTGACCTTTCCTTTTATGAGCATCAGAGAAAAAATACTGGAATCTATTTTGGAGGGGAATTTATTTTTTTTTTTGGAGCAAATCAAACAAAATCAAGGAAAATCAAAGCAAGAAAAAGGGGCCACAGCAGTTTCACATGAGTCCAATTTAAATGGAATTTATTGCGTAATAAGTAACATTATTACAGACAGCGTTTGGGGTTAGGATGGGGTGGAAGTGGGTCGTTGTGAGGAGGGGGGGGGTTAGCAACGAAAAACTCTTTTTCTTTTTACAGTCGACAAAAGCGGTTTAGAAAAATGACAAAATAAAACAACAAAACAGTGCGCTTATTTCTCAGAGCTTCTTAAAAACAGAAGAAATGAAAGGTCGATGAGCAACATAAAAAAAAAAGGTCCAGATCAGAATCAAAAGGTAGATTCAGTCCCCTCTTTTAGTATCTGTACTGGACCAGACCGAAGTCATAGGGTCCGAGGGAGTTTTCATACTGATACTCACAGAGAAAGGTGGGTTTGTACGGTAGGGTCCCCCTATCATACTCTTTCCTCTCTAGCGTGCTGGAGCTGTACTGCGGTTGCTGCTGATGGAGGTGTTGGTGAAGGCTGTGGTGTGACTGTGACCTCTGACCGTCCTTGCCAAAGGTGGAGAATGACCTATCGTTGGACGAGGCGGTGGACGAGGTCACGGTGAGCTGGTCGGAAAGGTTGACGGAGGAAGGTACCTCAGTGTCCGGCAGCGTGGCGTCCATGCCGGGCACGTGCAGGTTGCTACGGTAGTCTGGCCCCTGGCGCCCGTCGGACGGCACAAAAGAGGGCATCCAGCAGCGGTCGGAGTGCCCGAGGGCCTTGCACTCCTCCGTGCAGTTGGAGAAAAGGTCCGTGCCTGGTGGATCCCAATCGGCAGACATGAGGGAGGGAAAGATGGAAGAGAGGAGGGGTGGGGAGGAAAGGTGGGAAACACGGAGGAGGAAATGGGAAAGGAGAGGGAAAAATTAAACACAGGTTAGCGATTGTTTGCCAAGAAAAGAGAGCAGCAAAAGCTATTCATCAAACAGACAAGGCCGACGCTGACGAACCCAAGAGTTTGTTTTTCATCCCCAATAAAATGTGCAATCAAAGTGATACGCTTCAGCCCCCCTCCACACAAACATCCTCAGATTCGCGATTGATTCCCAAACACCAAGAGGAGAACTCCAAATCCATATTCTATCACGCGTTCCTGTAAAAAAAAAAGACAATTATCCTGATCGGTGTGGCAGGCCGGAAAAAACAAACACACCACAAACCCCAGTGGTGTCGCGACAGTCCGACATCAGTCATCCCTACACAAGCTAACGGAGTGTGTAATTGACACGGAGCCACCGCCCCAAACAACAACAACAACAACAAAAAATAAAACCAATAAAAGGATTAAAGTGGCATCTGAAGTGATATAACAGAGTAACACACGTGACCGGCATGAAAGGGGAACCGGTTATGTTAATTATGGTCTCCGAGGGAGAATAAAGAGACGGGAACAAAAGGGAGCAAGAGACGTGAACTATTATAACACAAAACTATAATGACTGCCATCATTGCAGCGAGACTCTGAGTCCGATTTTACTGGGTACACGGACTGGATTTGGAGATTTGTCTTTGTTTCTTTTCTCCTTTCTCCCAGCGAGGCTGGGGCGAAGCGAGCGCTGCTAATGGCTGGGCCCAATCTGGAAGAGGCTTGTTTAAAAGGGTTGGGCGGGGAAAATTGTACTTTTTTCTGAGGCTAATAGGAAAGATCTATTTACCAATAAAGCTACTCTGCTGATCCGTTCAGTGTTGGGGAAGCGCATAAATATCAGTAAATATTAGACTATTAAAGATAGAAGAACCCTGCCAGCAAATACTGAGAGAGGCCTGATCTGTAAGTGGGAGGGAGATTATATCACATGTACTTAAAAAAAAAAAAGGCTCAATGCATCCACTCGGCTAAAGTAGTCTCCTCCCGTGCCGGATAAGATAAAATATTTGTTTCTGTTGCGGCTTGTTTTGGCTCCCTAAATATTCAGAGAAAATCTCAAACTATCATCCGGCTGCAGATTAAGGCTTATCGCTCGCCTGCAGGTGAAAGAGGCACCTGCAGTGCAAGAACCACCAAAGATAGAAAATGGCTGCAGCGCCTTCCACGTTTGTTTCGTTGGGTCTGATTGGAGGCTGCTGGTTTGCACAGTTCAGATAATGACGCCGCTTTCAGACAATAAAACAATAAAAGCCTCTCTACTGGAAGTAGATTACAGCGCTGGCATTCAAGCAACTTTTTTGTTTTCTACAACAGCTTAACAAAGGTGTCATTTACTCACGGGAGAACGTGGTCGCACAGTACACGCAAGCTTTGTTTTTCTCCATTTAATTTCATTTACGATGCGCACGTGCCCACAGAGCATCTTCACACTATCTAATGATATAGCTGTATTTGGGGTTTTGAATATTTTCAGTCCATGATGGCTATAGGATGATATTAATGTGTGCCAAAAGCAATAAAATAAGCAAGTGACAGGCATTATTTTGCCCTGGGTTTTGCCTTTCAGGATAAATAAATACCTCCAGACAATATTAACAACGCAGATGAAATGCCCCTGCTCTACATATTTTCCTCCTATAATTGAATCTGCATTTTTAGTCACGCTTAATAGTCTCCAAAAAGAAGAAGACTTGAGTGCAACATCAATCAATAATGAATCAGGAACGCGCCGGGCGTCTTGGTCTAGGGATGCAAATTAAAGTGTCATCACAATGTGGTCTGAAGTACGACGAAATGTGATTATAACAATGATTAAATGCTTCTATTATGGAGGTAAGTGAGATAATGCAAGGTTCTTCATTGATGTGGCCGCTGCAGATGCTAAAACGGCGAATAAAAAGTCGCTCTCGTGGGCAAAATCAGTATCGAAACCTCTAACCACACTCGTAGCGGCCCTATGCTAAAGTCTGCCAAGTTATTCTAATTGCTAAATGTCATCCTGGACCCGCTAAAAATGTCAGCCGCTATATTATTTACAACACTGTCAACACATCGTGGACAACCACTGTGCCAGGCTCTGTTTTTTCCTGTTTATCCGCAGCGTGTGGATCTAATTGTGTCACTGATTCGGTCCTCATGGGGAGCGAGATGAGCAACAAAGCCCCGCGTAGCCGTGAGACGGCCAGAGCAGACACAAAGCTCACCGACAAAGGCCAAACAGACAGATTTCACACACTGACAGAAGGCAGGACAAGCCGCAAAGCTGCAGGAAGCAGGGCTCCGCAGATGGACACAGGCGAGGAGTTACTGTACATCAGAGCGGGAGGCAAATCTGAGTTCAGCACAGAAAAATGTGGCATTTGAAACTATCATTTTCCACCCAAAAGGATAGAAATATACACTATTCTGTATGTGTTCACAGAATTCATTCTCCCATCCAAGAATTAACGGCATGCTGCTATTTTTTTAATTGTTGCTGGAACAACTGCCAAAAGAAACAGACACCAAAGGCAAAGAGCTACGTATAAAAGCTGGCAGTCACAACTTTTTTACCCAACATATTGCACCACATTGGGTAGATGTTTAAACATATTTCATCTCTTTGGACCACAGCATTTGTACCAATCTGCAATTGTTTATTAATTTATTTTTTATTTTGTGGCCGGAGGGCTTGTTTGGGATCAGCAGCAACCAGCAGATTGAACTCTGTGCCCAACAACAGCACTAGTAATTAGCTGGAGAACTGAATTAGCAATTTTTGCAGGGGCGGTGCAGCAAAGCCATCTTTGAGAAGATCAGTATCAATGCAAATTCGTATTTTAAGTGGCGCTAGCTCGCATTTGCCCTCCAATTCACCTCTGGAATGGATGTATATTTATGTCCGTCTTTGCAGGTTGGGGGCACGTATCCTGCGCTCTCCCCTGCTAATTCCAACCCTCGCGGCTAGCCTTTGGCCTTTTAATGGACTTTTCGCAAATTAATTTTCTGCTCGTCCACGCCGAGGTGTTGACCTCTGGCCCTCCAATCAACTTTTTTGCTGTTGGGCAGATGGAACAGGTGGCACCCGCGGTACTACCGCCGAACCGACAAATCAGCCGAGACGGCAGAGGCGGAAAATACACGTATATATGCAGCTGTGAGGGGCTGCACCCAGAGCTAGCGTCACCAGATAAGTCCAAAAATGTTGCCACCTGTATAATATTAATCAGGTATACAGTGCACAGAATGTGGCTAGTAAATATAGCGTGCAGCAGCGACTGTTTAACATGCATCAGGCTCTGGGAACGTCTTGTCACTCGCTTCACAGTTGCACTGAGTTGTTTTTACCCGCCGGCTCTCTCTCAAAAAATAGCATCGACGTGCACAGTTTAGGGGGGGAAAAATGATATGTATATTCCCTTAACGTGAAGAAATGTAAATGTACGCAGGTAAACAGACAGGCAGGCCGCGACGCGGTGTGACACCCGGTGGCTGTTGATTCCTGTGAAGCACCTTTTCTACTTCAGGCAGAGAGCAAAACAAGCGAAGCAGTGAGCAGCAGTGACAGGCCCTGCCAGCAGCACCTCGCTCTCCTCGTGACCTCATCGGGCAGGGAAGACCACGCTCACGCACGTGGACGCCGGGAGACAGAAATCACGGCACACAATGCAAACGCAAGCCACTTGCTAATAAGCAATCAGCATCTCGCTTCGTTTCGTGCGGATTTCTTTTCCCTCGCTACGTCTCTGGGTGGTTTTTGGAATCCCACGGCGGCTGATTTGACTAATTGCGCCAGTGTCTGAGACGGGATGAAGGACAGAAAACAACATATGAGCCTCATGGTTGAATTCACTGATATGTAGCACTTGTTTGTCTGCCTCATCCCTTCTGTCTCCATTAGTCCCTCTGGGTATCAGTCCCTCAATCACTGCCTCTTCTCTAGTTCATAATCCGTTGCCCAAACTCTTCCTCTGTTTTTCCAAAGAAAAACTACATATACTCCTCTTCCCCAAGGTGCCTTCTATCCATACCTCTGTTTTTCATCTTGTCCCCCATTGGTCCACAGAGAAAAACGGACCAAAAAAAGAGAAAAGTCAATATTTGGACAGCAGCGGAGGACGGCAGGGGAGTAGCTTCCTTGGTCAGTGTGTGTGAGGAGTAGACCAGAGACCTCCTCCAGACGGAGAAGAGAGAGATGGTTCCCTCCACATCCAATAATGACAGACAGAGAACCCAGTCTGACCATTTGATGTTTGTAACATGGCAACCGGACTGGGAATGTTAAGAAAACATGGCTGCTTGCCCCAAGAGAGCTTGTTTGATTGGTATCTCCTCTCAGTTAATGATGGAACTCACAACTGGTCACAACTGTAAATGTTAGTTGTTGGTTTTTATCTTTCCATCCACAAAACAAGAGCGAAACACATTTTTACTAAACTAAACTAAGTTACTTTAAAGTTGCATCTTATGCAAGTGTAGGTTCAGTGGAATGTTGGGAGAAATCCATTTCTTTCTTATTTCCGTCCCTAATCCTTCTTTTTTCCTTTTTTTAAAAATGCACTTCTCTGTCCGTATAAGAAAATAAGTCAATACGATGTTTCGGTGACTTGGTGAGCATTGATTTTAGAGCGAGGGAAGATGGCAAAACAACAAGAAGTACAAAAAGACAGGCCCTGGACAAATGTAAGACATCTTCTTTGTCTAGTTCTCCAAGAGAAACACAAATTACCGGCGTACAAAAGCAAGACGGTGTCAACAGGGGAGCACAACAGGTTCTACTCTTTCTTTGATTACCTCAACAACAGGCAGCTATAATACGTACAGACCAACCTTGAATTCGAGTTTATGCTATTATATTTATTGACATTTGACCAGAGACTCATGAGGAGACTCATTCTAATGAGGGATGGGTCAATCCAGTCCTTTGAGGATCGGATTCAAGCCGGGTTTTGTGTCCTACCAGGCAGCAACTGTTTTCACCGAGCAACGGATGAAAGTGTTGTCTACTAGTAGATATAAAACCCGGCTTGAATCTGGTCCTGAAGGACGGGATTCGCCCAAAATAGGTGTGCAAAAATGGATTACGTTAAGTTATTGAATGCAGGATACTGAGTGAGGAGATTTGGCCTCCAACCAAAGGAGAACAAGTGAAGAACCCTTCCCACATCTCCCAGAATGCCCCAGAGCTGGGTGGGTGATCAGCCCCCTCCTGTTTACCCTGTCTACCCAATAAATAAAAATAACAAGCCGCAATCAGACCCAGAAACTTCCCCCATGTTTTAAATATGACGGCAGTCACCCTCATCAGTCAGGCATGAGGATGATGATACGCACCTGTGTCTCCATCAGGGAGCAGCAGGTGAACTGTGTTCCACAGGCATTAATCACAGCGAAATGTGCTCCTTCATGCATCTCCAATATGGCAAGAAGAAAAAAAGCAGAAGCTAGAAAGGGGAATGGTTGTGACGACAGTCGAAGAGGTGACCCAGAGTGAGGTGTTGGTAGCTGGGAAGCTTGTTCCTCCATTCTTCTGTTCCTTTTTTTTTTGCATTTGATGGAACAAATGTAGTAACGTCGTCCTCAGTCGTCAAACAGAAAAGGCTGGTATCTACACGTTTTTGGCCTCCACTATGTCCTCATTTCTTGGAGCAGAACATCAGAGGAGGTAAGTCCTGCTCTTCCAACCCACTTTACACCTGAAGATTCTCATTCTTCCACCTTTTGCAGCAGTCATCTTCAGCAGTAATGTTCCCCTGGGCTTTCTGCAACTCCGGCTAAAGGCTTTGCTTTGAATGTACAAGAAATCTTGATTTTATTTTATAAATTGCCCCGAATTGGCTTTTTGTGGTTGAGGTCCAGACTTTCAGGGGGCCAGTCCATCATGTTCCCAAGCGAAGCAAACCTCACCTAGGACACCATCATGCACCCCCAGGAGATGGTAGAAGCAGGTCTTTTATGATGATAATTAAGATTTGATTAGCTCAAGAAACTCGAGTCCAACCCAAGTTATGATGAGTATGACCAATGACCATAAGAGCAAACTGAGCTCCAGGTCAAAAGATTAGATTATCAAATGCCAATTATCCAGACGGACGGGAGCAGGTCTTTACATCTCTTAAATCTCTTGGCTTCTGTTAAGACCTTAGCAAAGATAAGTCCAGTAATAAATATCCAAGGGCCTTTCTGATACAATGAAAAAGCCCAGCACATTTGTATTAGTGACAGTGATGAATGCCCGCGTCCTCTTCCCCATCATGTCAGGGTTGGGCCTACTTAATCAGCTCCACTTTATTCAGAAAGTGCTGGCAATTCAGGGAAATAAGCAGAAAAGATTCATCAAGACACTGGAGATGTGCACTAATAACGGTGGCTTGTTCAAAACGGCTTGATATTTGTCTCGAAAATTAATTTCAGTGCGTATGAGGCAATGCTTTTATCCAATTTTCTCAAACATGTTTTTTTTAATTGTGTCTAAATGCTACGTTTGCTCCCCTTTCCGCTCTTTTCTTCACTTCATAATTGATGCGTTGCTCTTGACATTCTAGGAGCCATTTTGCTGCCAGTATTGAATAACTATCCATTTCTCAAAGCCAAACAGTTTCCACATTTGTGGGAACAAGATGGACTTGAAGGGTTGGCGGGGGGGGGGGGGGGGTCAGCGCAATCGCGTCATCCTGGAATCAGGTGAGGTTTTGATGATTTAAATGGACTTTTTGTAACCCTTTTGTCTCGTTGGGGAGGGGGGGGGGGTGCTGAATGTTTAGGATGTATGCTTTGGGGATGCACCTGAGACCTTCCTGTCGTTCTCCAGGATCACAGACACCCCCTCACCCCCCCCTCAGTGTCTGGTCCCTGCGCTGAGGGGATTTCAAAGCCCTGTATGCTAAATTCCTCTGACAGCTCGCTGACATGGGAACTGCAACACGGTGCCCGCCACTAATTCATAATCAGCCATCTAATACACTCTTGCCACAGTGATTTAATTGTCCCATTTGTCACCACTGTTGTTCTCACCAAAACAAAACGTCCCGATAACGATCATTTCCATCCCCGTGCCCGTCACGCAGTCTTCCACAGCTGATCGAAGGTTTCAAAGCGGCCGCATTGTCGCCTTGACAAATTCTTTTCCCTCTCTTGTCTGTAACCTTTTTTGTTGCACTTTCCTCACACGTGCTGCCAGCTCCTGTTTAGACGATGAGGGGGATAATGAGAAAAACAGTTTCTAATTCAAATCAGACCAATGGGGGGGGGGGGGGTGGGGCAGGGGCTGTGGAGAGGGAGTCGGCGGTGGAGCAGCGCTTCTCTCCCGACGCTCGACTTTTACCGATTTCCTAAAGGTAGCGGTTGATATCGCAGTCCCGGGGGGCGTGTCCCTTTGATTTAAAACCACGTCAGGAGGCGTATTTTCTGAAGTGTCAGACGAGCTGCCGAGTGGGAGCCGCGGCAGGTGTGGTTGATGATATGCCAACTGGAAATGGCTTCCCCTTGATTTGAAATATTCCATCGAGGACCATAAGGCAGCGTGTCCCACGAGGAAACCTTGCCTCTAACCCCTCTTTGATAATTGCTATGCAAAGGTTCCCGAAAATGAATTACTGATCAGCCGAGTGTTGCGAGAAGCCAATGTGTTGGGGGGGGGGGGGCAGAATGAAGGATGACGCCCTTCCACAAAACCCTGGAATGTGTCTCCCATGCACATGCAGGCAAAGCTGTCACTACATGCTAAGGATGTGGGTGAGCGTGCGTGCACAGGGTTTTTTTTATGCATATAAATGCTGTATAAAATATAAACTCCGCCATCAATCCGGTTTGGTTTCTCCGAGACCTCGAGCGCCGTAACCACCATAGAAGAGCGGTGGTTTTATCACCGCTGTTTTCTGTGGGTGCTGAGTAAAAGAAGTGACACATATGCATTTAGAGCTCCACGAATGAGCAGCGGAGATGCTTACTACAGCAACAATACCGAGCCCGGCAGCCTGCCAACTGCGACCTACCTTTCTCGCTTCTCAAATTGAATCTCATTTAAGCTTCGCACTGTCTCGAAGGTAAGCTCCTTTTCAATTCAGACGTCATCACTTAGCCGCGTCTTCTGCGGCACCGAGCGTGCGCGCATGCAAGGGCGCACATTAAAGGCAATCAGTCACGACACCTTCGGAGGGATAAAAGTACGACGAGGCGCTACGCTAACGGAGGCGCCGATCACTCGCGTTTCCTGCCTGTTGAGGATGGGTACGGTTTTAGAGATGTTAGCGTCTGCCCGGATCGAGTAGCCGGTTCACAGCTTTGATGGAAGCGGAGCAGACGGTCCTCGCACGTCTCGCTGAAGGCGGAGGCAGAAATCTCTGCGGATGACCTGCCTTCAGCATCTTAGCGTTAGCATTTTGCCAAACAAGCATTAACTGTAAATCACAGAACATCAGGAAGTGTTTGGTGGCTGCCAGGTGGTGCATTAATCGGCTAATTAATTCAGATGGACGGGACTTGTTTTAAACTACACACTTAGGTAAAATACTCGGCTCTCTCAATCTCCCTCTCATGCACACACAAAACGCACACACCCGCGCGCACGCCGAGTTTGATTTTGTTATTTCTGGACGATTCTCCAACTTGAGTGCGCTCTCTCCAAAGCCGTGTGATACTACCTCCCATGGAGTGGTAAGCTGTTCCCTTCTAAATCCAACATGATGAACAAATGTTGGTTTTCCCACACGAGATACAGAGCACAGAACCAACTGGATCTGGTCCGACCACTGCCAAAGGAACGAACGCTCGGAGCCAAATAAAACTGAAGAAACATTATTGGCTTTTAAATGCCACCCTTGTTACCACTTAGGATCATTTGAGAGCAGCGCGCTTATTCATTTTTTTTTGCTTTAATAATATACTCCAAAGATAGAGGTTGAGCTTGTCTGAAGGTAGAATTAAAGGTCTGTATTCATTTATCCCCTGTTGTCGCCCCTCTTGTTCTTTGACGAATCAAACAGCATGAAAAAACTCCTCCTCTGAAACGCGCTTACTTCATATAACAATCCTTTCTCAGTAAGTAGCGCTGGGAGTTTTGGATTTCTTCCCAGTTCAGCATTTTAGTCACACAGTTTGACCTTCCCAGTCTGTTTCATCAGCGAATGCGGGGAGTGAAACTGGCGCTGCTTCTCAATTCCGGCTGGGTCCGTTATTAATATCAAACACGAGCGAGTGTGATGACCGCCGCTCTCTATCTTACACCTATCTTAGCGGCTCCATCTGTATTCCCAGCACCGATATGATATTTGGCAGCCGGCGGTCTAGACGGGGGTCTTAACATGAGCTGTATGGAGTGATCCCTCCGAAGAAAAGGGCAATTCAATATGAAATGAGATTTTCTTCTGCTCTTTTTTTTGCCTGACTGGCCTGTGATCAATAAACAGGTACTAACCTAATAGATGTTGAGCGAGAACATGGGGGAGCTTATGATAAGACCTAAAAGCTTTGTTTATATAAATTATCTTGCAAACCACTGGGTGTAGAAGGGGAATGAGAATCACAAAATAAGGCTAAAGTGGGAGTATGGATGGATTCTTTTCCTGTGGGCCACAAACACCACAAAGATGAGGTCATGGGAAAACAAGAGATTCAAAGCGGCCGCCGCACTCGATGGGCCGAACCAAGGTTGAACGGTGCAGAACCGGGGCGGCTGATGCTAATGCACGTCATTACCTCAATTTAGCTCCTTTGGCTTTTCTTTCCGCCCGGCAAACTTATTGTTGCACGCCCACCGCAGCGCCACGGGCCCCGCGCGGCCTCGCTGCGAGTCGCCGTCCTTTCGGCACCGCCGGCCGTGGCGGTGGTGGAAGAAATGGAGAGAATGTATTCTCCCAAAAGTTTTCTCTCTTTCACCCAGGTGTGAAATGGAAATCAGTGCCTTTAGGGGTCTTTTCATGCCAGCCAATAACGCGGGAGCACGGAGCCTCCGCACGCTTCCAAATTAAGGAAATTACAAATCACCCATCCGCACCAGCAGCTCTGCATTGTCCTATTCATGATCACAAACACGCTGTGGCGACAGATTAGAGCTGTGTGGTGAGAAACTGCACGAGCGGGGACTCACCAGCTGAGTGACCTCTGTTGGTGGCGTCGTGGTCACTGTCGCCCTGCTCGCTGTCGCCGTGGCCGCTGTCTTTGGAGCTGACGATGTCGGCTTCTTGAAAGGCCGAGCTGGGAGAGGCGTCGAGTGAGGCGCCAGAGTCGCGTCAACAGACGGAGGGGAAGGGGGGCGGGGGATGTTATGTCGGGGAGATGAAGGCAGAGAAGTGGCATTAAATCAGGAACAGAGCGTCGGGGGAGGGCAGAGATGGACGTTGGGAAATCAGCACCTCATTAATACAGTCACGGTGGCTGTCAAAGGGGCTAAATTGGATGTTACACACGGCATGTAATGAAATCCAGCTTTAATGGGTGCAGCTCTGTCAGTTTGTGGGGCTGCTGCCAAATTGAAGATGAACATTATGGACACGTTGGGAGCTGGGCAGCCTCTCAGGGTTCACATTGATGGGGTTAAGGTCCGCTTTACTGACGCAGGGAGTAAAGACGCTGCGGCTCCGCTGAATGACGGTGGCGGACAGCGTGCACGTTCCTTACAGTGCCATGTGTGTGCGTTTGGTTTGTGTGCGTGTGTGTGTGTACCTGTTGACGCGTCTGGGTCTGTCCACCAGATAGCCGAGTTCTGCTCGCTGGTGTTTGGTCTACAAAAAACCAACAAAGGAAATGGTCAACGCCCGCGGCAAAACACATAAGAACCGACTCCAGTTGACACTAAAGACACACAAGTGAGACGCGTACGGGGCCTGGCATGCACTCTGTTGGGAGTGTGCGTGTGCGTGTGTGTGCGCGTGTGTGGGGGTGTATGGGTGGGTGGGTGGGGGTTGGGGGGCTTGCAGTAGGGCGGGCAGCACTGAATGCCTAAATGATGGAGACCCCCGGCGCTAAAACTGAACCACCTTTGTGCGCGGTGCGGCCGCGCTGGCGCGTGCACGGCATACTTATGACGTGACTGGTGCGACTGGAACTGCTCCGGTCACATTAATCAAAATAAATCTGTAACTCTACAGAGCTCACGCACACACGCTCTCTCTCTCTCACACACACATACACGCACGCACGCACACACGCACGCACCGTACGACGGGGTCGTCTTTCCTGCGCCAGCTCGCACCTGCTAATGCAAGCACGCTGAAACGCACAGTTATTAATTTATGCACTCGCGGGGGGGGGGGGATTTAGACTCCGCTTGACGTCAACCGTAGTTTTTATTTTCAAAAAGCAAAATAAATAAATGTAAATGTACAAAATGAAAAGAAATGCAAAGCGTGACTGATTCCATTTCACATCTCCACGCTGGTGACGCGAAGTCTGATATCAGAGCCAAAGAGCCGCGAGGAACACCGAAAGGCCGCTGGGGGCTTAACAAGTGACGTGCACGCTCACAACGAGGCATACTAATGATTAAAGGACGGCGGGGCTGCTGGCCCTTCGGTACCCGCACGGATTTCACTCTGCAGACGCGTGAGCGGACGCGTCTGTGCGCGCTGTAAAACTGGGTTAGCCATTAACATTACGAACTTTTTTTTATTGCCACTGTGGAGGAGAGCCCGGGGCGTCCAACTCTGACTCGCGCTTCTCTTACCTCATTAGAGAGGATGCTGCCGTTGGAGATGATGTCCGGTTGTTGGTCACAGTAGCCCGTGACGATCGCGCCGCAGGGGTTGGCGTGGTCCGCCTCGGTGTTCCTGGACGGGCTGCACGGCTTCAGGAACATCAAGTCCGTTTTGGCGGACTCTGGTGTCAGACACACCTGGTAGCAGTAGGAGTTCTGGTTCTGGTGGTGATGGGAGCCAAAGCCCCCTCCCACGCCGCCCACGCCAGACTCCTCGACCGGCACCTGCCCCACGGGGCCGACCCCAGACGTCACGTTTGTGCTTTGAACTAACATTATGTCCGATTTGCTGAGTTTCTTCTGTTTCCGGCCTCTCGCCTGTCTGCTGCAGCACGAGCTGCAGCACAGGCAGCAGTCACCGGCCAGCAAGCATGTGTACAGGTTCAGCTTCTTGTCCTTTTGGCAGCGCACTGCCAACACGATCATAGCCAGAAGGAATATAAAGGACACGGAGCCCAGGGCGATGATGAGAATTAGGGTGAGGTCAAGGGAGGTCTCCTTTGCCTTGGAGGCAGGGCCACGGTCCCCGCTGCGGCCCTCCACCACGCTGTCCACCAGGATTACGCTTACACTTGCCGAGGAGGACAGAGGTGGCTGCCCGTGGTCCCTCACTTCAATCAGTAGGTCGTAATAGCCCTGCGGGTCCCTCTTGGCGGAAATCCTGCGGGCCGTCCTGAGTTCTCCTGTCCTCCAGTCCATGCGGAACATCCCCATCTCGTTGCCTCGCAGGATGCTATAGGAGAGCCGTGCGTTCTCGCCATCGTCCGCGTCCATGGCCACGATGCGCGCCACCAGGTAGCCTGGCTCTGCGGAGCGGGGCAGGTGTTCTATGGCCGTGCCGTTTTTCCCGATGGGCGCTATTAAAGTGGGGGCGTTGTCGTTTTGGTCGACTATGATCACATTTACAGTGGCGTTGGAGTAGAGCTCGGGAGTGCCAGAGTCTTTAGCCTGCACACTGAAGCTGAACTCCTTCAGCTGCTCGTAATCAAAAGAGCGCAGCGCGTAAAGGTAGCCGGTGTCCTGGTTTATGGACACGTACGTGTCCACAGACATGCCCTGTATGTCGCACTCCAATATGGAGTAAGTAATGAGCGCGTTCTGTCCTATGTCGGGATCCAAAGCGCTCACAGCGTGAATAAAAGCACCGGGGACGTTGTTTTCAGTCACATACACGTCGTAAACCGCCTGCGTAAAGCGCGGCGCGTTGTCGTTCTCGTCGGAGACGTGCACTTTGATGGACTTGCTGGTGGCGAGCGAAGGCTGACCTTTGTCTTTGGCAACCACGGTGATAGTGTAGGAATCCGTGTTCTCCCTGTCCAGCGGTCCGTCCGTCACGATGGTGTAGTAGTTTTTGAAAGACGATTTCAGCTTGAACGGAACGTCTCCTAAAATCTCGCAGCTCATGTGTCCGTTCTCGCCGGAGTCCCGATCGGAGACGCTAAAAAGTGCGATCACGGTGCCCGGGGCGTCCTGCTCGCTCACGGACTCGGTCACGGTGCTGAAACCGATCTCCGGGGTGTTGTCGTTCACGTCCGTGAGTTTGACCAGCACTTTGCAGTGCGCGGGCACCGCGTTTGCCCCGAGATCTTTCGCTTGCACGTAAATCTGGTGCGTGCTGCTCTCTTCGTAGTCCACCTCGCCCGCCACCTCGATCCTACCTGTTCGTGCGTCAATATTGAACAGGTCCTTTATCCGTGGCGCGTTGTGGCTGCTGAAAGAATAAACGATTTCCCCGTTCTGCCCCTCGTCGACATCCGTGGCGTTCAGCTGGATGACCAGGGTGCCCACGGGGGAGTTTTCCCGCAGGTTGACCGAGTACACGGTCTGGTCAAAGGTGGGCGCGTTGTCGTTAGAGTCCAGAACTTTAACGACCAGGAGAGCCGTCCCAGTCCTCTGCGGGATGCCCCCGTCTACAGCCGTCAGCACGTAGCGGTGCAACGCCTGCTGCTCCCGGTCCAGTGACTTCTCCAGCACCAGTTCCGCAAACTTGTTTCCGTCGCTCTGCGTCTGCACGTCGAGGTAAAAATAGTTATTATTCGTTATGGCGTATGTGCTGAGCGCGTTTGTGCCCACGTCGGGGTCGAAGGCATTCTCCACTGGGAAACGCGTCCCGGGGATGGCGCTTTCGGATATCTCCACGGAAATGTCTGTCTCGGGGAAGCTGGGCGGATTGTCGTTGATATCCATCACCTCTATTTCCACACGAAAGAGCTCCAACGGGTTCTCCAGAAACACCTCCAGATGCAGCAGGCACGGGATGGTCTGCTTACAGATTTCTTCCCGGTCTATCTTCTCTTTCACGACGAGCGCGCCGTTCTCCAAATTCACTTCCAGATAAGGTGTTCGTGAACTAGGCACCGTCTGAAAGCGGCGAGCGGAAAGTTTGGTAATGTCCAGTCCCAAATCCTCTGCAATATTCCCAACCACGGAGCCTGGTTCCTGCTCCTCTGGCACGGAGTAGTGGAGCTGAGAGACCGCTCCATCCAGGATGGAGATCAGCAAAATGAACCAAATCATTTCCTCTTCTTCTCCTCACAAATTGCACTTTTGGAGGGGAAAAAAAAGTATTATTCCCTTTTCTTACAAGACCGGAGCATTCCGAATTCCTGCTGTCCGTAAAAAGGCAGTAAAACAATCAGCAGCAGGGCTGTCCGGTTCTGAAAAACCTCTCCTGTGCCTTGAGTCAGTGGAACATTGTGTCGTTTCAGCTGTGAGAAGCACAGCCATGTGATCCGAGCTTCTCCGGTTTAATCAATTCTGCACCGGTCTCTGAGTTTTTGGCGTCAGCGCAAACATTGCAGGCTGGAGCCAGGACGCATAGCCAACACTCCTTGTGCTCAGAACAGACTGCTCCTTCTTCACAAAAAAAGGGGGGGAAAAGTCAGCCAACCGCATGGGAGATCCCACGCGATCGCAAAATTCAAAGGAGAAAACTGAATCAAATGTTTTCACCATAAACGAAGCAAAAGGAAGCGCTGCGCGCTCTGCGCCTTTCTGTGTGGCTGGAATCACTGCGCCTAAGTGCTCAAAGCGGATGATGTTCTCAGCTCGGCTCCTCTAAGGCGAGTGTGAGTGGAGGGGTTGCTTTTGCGCACAGCTCTCTTCCCCACCAGCCAATAGTATTCTCAAACACCGAGTGTAATGGCACCTGATTGGGGCTCTGCAACGCCAGCCAGAGCACACACCGGACCCTTTATAACAAAACCAGTTAAGTGCCGCTGCGCTCTCCTCTCCTCTCCTCTCCTCTCCTCTCCTCTCCTCTCCTCTCCTCTCCTCTCCTCTCCTCTCCTCTCCTCTCCTTAAGGCCTATGTGCTGTTGTAGCTAAGAAATTAAATGTTTTACACGTCCGCTGAACAGAAAAAGCTACGAGGGACAGCAGAGAGGGGTTGACTACCCACTATAGTTTTGTTGTTAAATTAAATATCAGAAGACTGCGCCTCGGTCGGTTATAATACGGATCAGTGGCATTTCAGCGCAACAATTGCTCTCCGTTTCCTAAATATGGGCTCCTGACCCTTACGAGGTCGTCCTTGATGCAATTATTGCAACAGTTTTGCCATCAAAGCTCCGTTGCACATTTGCCAGAGTGTAATAAGTAGACCCACAGTCAAAAGACCACCATAAAAAGCCTGCGCAAGCAGTCAGTGACGCAATACCCGGCGGCACTACGGCCATCCTCTCTCTCTCACACACACACGCACACACACACAGAGCGCATGACACGAAGACAGGTAAGCATGTTAATGATCTTATATTGCCAGTGTGAGGTGTCTGGTAGGATCCGTATGATTCCAGACTCCATTAGAGCATGATCACACATCAGCTCCTTCAATTCAGCGTAATGACGCGTCATCCTTTGGTCCTGCCGCGTTGTTAATAGCCCGAAGCCTATTAGCTCCCCTGTCTTCCCATTCTTATCATTAACCCCATCACACGCTGGCCTTTAAATGGGATGCAGTTGCATCATGCGCTGATTTGAATCGTAAAGCATAAATTAAATATGCAAATAGGGGAGGAAGGGGAAGAGCGGCCCAAGTTGTGAGGAAGTCACGGGGGGTATTCGGAGGATGATGACAAAAAGATGAAAAGGAGCGTAATTGAAGCTAATTAACATAAGTCCCTAATTCGGAAATGTAATAGACTGAGCGCCACAATATCGGCGGTAATGCAAACCGACGTGGCCATTGTGCGCCGGATTAAACAGCGCGGGATTCGCGATTCTGCATCTCTCCACACAAGTCAGGAGAAACAAAGAGGAGACGTTAGATGAATTTGCACCCATGTCTGAGACGGAGCTGTGTGACTGAATCGAGCTGACACTGGAGTCGAATCTGAGAGCAGAGCTCAGCTCCCCCCCCCCCCCGCTCAAGATGATACGGAGACCAACGTCGCCCTCTGGCGGCAGCGAGTATATCGCCTTCCATCCATTTCGACGCACACGCTGCAAGAGCGCAATTTGGTTGATTGGACTTTGCTTCCAAAGTTTTTCGATTGTAGCCTTGATTATAAAGCATCAAACGTGCGTGACTTTCTTCATATGCATTCAAAAATGACACGTTTATACAATAATGTGAAAGCATTCTTCCTGTCATCCACATCTCCGTTCATACACCTACTTACTTTTTTGTTTTTATAAACCTTTTCAGTGCCATTTTCAGCGTGGTTGATTTCCTTTTTTTTAATTACAAAGTCTGTTAAGGTGCAAACAGGTGTGACGACATCGAATAATCTTTCAGTATAAACAATAAAGCACAATGATATTGTTACCGTCAGCACCGTGGCTACGGTTGAGTCTGTTATAGGGGAAAAAAAGTTTTCGACTGATTCTATAAGCTAAATAGGCTAATTTTTTGGCACAATATTGCTATTTATTTCTTCAGAGTTGGCATCTTGATGATGAAGGATACTCTCACACATGGAATCAGAGGCAGCGGCTCTTTCTAGTCGTGTCTAAGTGTGCTAGGAAAGAAAAAAACAGCAAGCAACATCCCCAAACCACAAACTAGCTCACCAAATAGACATATTTGTTTCCATGGTTTCCGTGGTTTCCATGGTTATGGAAACATTGATGGATATGTGGAAAGTAATTGCATGTGCAGCTAATTCTAGTCCTGGTTTGTGTGGGGAAGCATCTGTGGTGAGCGCATGAACAAAAACGAGGAGAAATCGAATCTGTTCTGCTCAGTCGGGGGATTTTTCACGTGACGTCCATGTTTGAGTAGACGGGGAGGACTCGACGCTGTTACATCTGAAATCCACAGAGGCTTTTTAGTACACTCGTGCAAAACTGTTTGGGTTTTATTTGTGTTTGTGAAAATAGACTAGGAGCTTTTGTGGCATCTGCCCAGATCGCCTTTAAACTTGTGTGTTGTTGCTGTGCATCCCTTTGTTATGTGGCTGGATTCTGCTTCACAAGTCTTTGAGCCCGCAGTTAAGTTCCAATCCTCTGGTAGTTTATTGAAGTTAATTTAGATTCAAATATGTGCACTTAATTAGCTCTGTGTACATCTGTGTGAGTAAGCCTAGGCCTTTTAAAATCTGATGCTAGCCAAGTACCCCAAAGTTGGCAGATTTTGTCTACTTTTCCAGAAGCCAGAATCCGCTACAGATGCTGGTAGGCAGATTGTTTTAAGTATGAATGCTGCCAGGTTGGCTTTTTCCAGCCTTTATGCTAATTAAAGCGGCGGTATATTGATACACAATCATTGGCAGGAACTTGGAGAGACACCTCTCAACCTCAAGCTTCCCCCCAACCCACCAACTCACGCTTTCATCTACGCAACACTTGTCAGTCCCCCACACATCTACTTCGGTACGACTGCAGCAGTAATGGTCACAATTTGTCAACTTCATGTGTGGGCAAACTGACCACTATGCACTGCAGGTGGTGGTGTAGCAATTAAATTCGATTTAGGGCATTTTAGGCCTTTGGAGGTTGGTTTTCCAAAGGACCCTGCTGTGTAAACTCTTTGAAAATGTTGTTCTCCAAACTTGCAGGGACACTGAAAATGAGGAAAACCTTCAGTTCAAGCCGAGTGAACCGCGTGCAGGGTGGTCAGGCCGGGAACACCACAGGTCCCCCTCAGAGTCTTTCCCACTGCTGCAAATGGTTCCGCCGAGCAGATATTGAATTATGTTCAGTCGCGACTATCCATCCATTTGCTATAAACCACCACAATCAGGGTCATTAGGGTGCCGGTGCTTATCCCAGCAGCCGCCCGAGTGTTTTCCCACCCTTACATGGAAAAACACGCATAATCCACAGGGAAGCGCTGGAATCATAATACCTGGTCAGGAACCACATCAACTGGCAAGCCTGGTTTTTTTTGTTTTCTTCTCTTTTGGTCTTTTCCATAGTAACGTCCTCTCACACATGTTTATGGTAAATCACCAGCTGCAGAACATCTCCGTCCGTCCAAATGTCCAAAAATGGGATAAATACTTGTCTTTTCTCTAAGATCAGACTTGAATAAGTCAACTCATGACATCAATGCTACTGTGGTGGTGGTATTACAAATGTATATTCCAAGCATGAACGTTCTTGTATTTGGCTCGATTTCTGCTTGTCTTCACCAGTAGGAACAATATTAGAGGTCCTTCTTACTTCACTGCCGCCACATTCATAATTTAGTGCTTCCAACATGACAAATGGGGCATAATTTTTTGACAAATGATATCATAACCATCCGTGATGTAAGGGGCTAACGGACTAAGACTTGGTCTACAGGTAAAAGCTCAGCAGGCCATTAAAATTTCATAATAAGTACAAAAAGGCAATTAAGATATCATTAAGGGGGCTAGCGCCCGCGGGATAAGCCTCCAGCCCATCGCAGCACCTTTCAACAAGCCTGTGCCGCGCTGCTTCTTAAAAAGAGCACAACAGAGACAGCGAGTAAAACTGTGGTCCAATGGCAAGGCACTAAACAGCAGCAATGGTCCCCTCGCACATGTCAGCAGGACGCGGTGCTGTTTGGGTTTAAGTACGCGATCACTGCTCAGGGAAATTAGGCCGAGCGCACATGAAATGGACCCTCGGTGATAACCACGGGAAGAATCTTGTTGATTTCAGTGATGGAAATGCAGCGAATCAGTCAGTCCCTGCTGTCATAAACGCACTATATATACATACAAACAAAGCCGGGGGGTAAAGAAGGTGGAATAGCTGCAGTAATGGAGGCTGAGATCGCTGCACGGCAAATCTATTAACATCTCAGATCGTCCTTTCTGCTGTCGAATGGCTCTAAAACACTAAACCGTGCAGATCAGAGTATCGTGAACACGCTGGCATATTTTTACTCTTACTAGCCTTAATCTGATTGGCCTTACTTCTTCCGCCGGGGTTTCTGTAATTGCTTCAGTGATGCCAAGTTGAAAATGGAGCTTCGCCCACAGTGTGCAGTGGGTGTGTGTCCCAGACAGCCGGAGGGTGACTCCCTGCCCGGATGGCTATTATTTGCTGTGCTGGATGGAGGGACAGTTGGGACCGTCGGAGAAAGAGCAGTAGGTGGTGGGAAAGGGGGGGTGGCTCTCACAGGAGGCAGATTAGGGCAGCTTGAGTGAAACAGGATAACAGGAAGCCAGTACAGATGGAGGAAGAGGCCCTCTGGAGGTTGAGGTGTTAAAGTAAGATGAGGGAAGGCGAGGGACCGGCGATGGGTCGACGGAGATCCAGAACGGCTGAACGGAGGAGGAATAAGGGAGAGGAAATAAAGACGAAGCTGATGTACTTACAGGTCATCGGTTTTATTTTCCACCTCATCACCCCCCCTGCTTAGCCGCAGGTTGTTAAGTTCCGCTTTACAAAAGACAAAGTAATGCCCCACAGAGAGCACGAAATAGAGACGCGCTTGATGGGTGAACTTGTTGCAGACGTTGGCGGCCGTGATGCAGAATGGTGCGAGCAGCCCCACAGCACGCTGCCAGGGTCATTCCTCTTTCCTGGTGGCCCTTAGAAGGGGAGTGAAGGAGCCCGTACATTGGTGGTCCCCTTTTTTCCTGCTCGCCACACTCATCTGTGCAACCTTCACTAACCTTTTGCCGTGTTCTCGCCGCCGTGCTACACAGCAATGTTCTCCGCCACATGTCTGTAAAATGAGTTCAGGACTGAGCTGCCGGGACGCGTCCCACAACCACTGTGTCCTCCACAGAACCGCTAAATGACGTGTCAGGCATCTCAGTCGGGGAATGGAGGGAACTCGGCAGCGCTGAGGATGATGGGGGGCGGGGGGTGGGGGGAGATGTTGTGGATTCTGACAGTCTGTGGCTTGTTGGTCAAGCTGTCTAGGATCCAATTTCTAAGGGAGGGGCGCTGGTCCAAGAAATATGATCGTCCACCGAAGCCTGTGGGATAATTGTGCTGACAGCCAAAGCGAGTTCTACAGTAACCAGGTGGAAACGCGACTCGAACTTATCAACTTATTTCTAACATTTAAGCCCAAACTTTGGGAACAGCAAAAACCCAAAGAGCCAAATCATTTCCACCCCAATTCAACGTTCTGTACCTATTATTCTGCTAAACTGGGGTGCTGATTCTCAGTCATTACTCCATGTTATGTCACCGGTCCCCCCACATAATGGCTATTTTAGCTCATTGTGTATAATTGGGGTAAATTGGAAAGGCCTCATTGACTCAAGTTAGGAGCCTAAACCTGCATGTTCCAGGCAAATGGCAAGATGGTGAAAAAAGTAGTAATAGAAGAAAAAAGGAGAGTAATATTGTGGAGTCCTCGTCATGTCATATATAAAGACTAAAAGCATTGTTTTTGATCTATAAACTATAAGTAGGAAGCACAAAAATGTCTTTTCATGTGCAATCTCCATGAGTTCGAGATACCACACTTCCAGAGATTGCCGGAACCACGGAATTACTCTGAGTAATACACTTTTCCAGCCGTCAATGCTGTCACTCTAAAAACAGCTCAATAAGCAATCCGTATGTGCCTCTGTGTGGCCTTTGGCTCTGATGTGCTCTGCTCAGGGTCTGTTTGGTTATGCAGTCATCGCCTCCTTCCCTGCCCTCCTCGCTCGCTGCCTCTGAGTCGCGCAGCCTCGGTACGCCAAACTGCATTTCAGAGCCTCCCCAGACGCTAGACCAATCTACGCGCTCATATTCATCCAAGCTGGAACTGATCTGTTCTCTGTCTAATGCACTGGCCTTTCCCCAGGGGTTAGGTGAGCCCCCCCAACACATTCCTCCCACTCGCTCATTTTCTCTCCATCTCTGATTCCCACTCTCCGAGAAAATGAAAGATTTAATCCAGTGAAGTCGGCATGCGTACTTAAACAAATATAACCCTCACTCTTCATATGGGGATGCGATACATATGCTGTTCCGTGCAGCCGGCTCAAAGCAAAGCGTATTCCGCTGCTCGGGAATGACTGACGGGAAGTGAGGGAGGTCCGCCTCGCCGCCGGAGTCAGGGGGAAAAGCTTGAAAAGATTCCAAACGCGGGGGCGCAGGGGAGAACGGGATTCTATCAAATTCATTTTAAAAATGAATGATTCGTCCAAATGACTCGAGAGACCACGGGCTCCACCCCAAAGCCCCATCAGAAAATACATGTTTATGTTCAATATCCTTGCCCCCCCCCCCCCTTACTCTACTCATCCCTCACCCCAGCCCCATTCAATTCTGAAATTGTTTTGTTATGTGGTCGGCATAATAAGTTATGATCGATCTCCTGCGCGCGCGCGCGTGTGTGTGTGCACGTTGCTATGAGGCCTACGTCTCCAGGCTCGCCATATAATATCTGCTAAGTACTCCATCTTAGCTGGAACACTACAAATATAACCTGATACTCTGGCTGCTGTGATAATTGAAGGATTCATGGTCTAATGGATGTGCACGCGACCACAGAGATACTGTTCTCATGATAGCGGAAGGCTTTTTTATTATTGTTATTCAGAGCCAAACAGGGGTGGCTTTTCACATCCAACGCTTCTCCGGGCTTTGATGATTCAAGTCTTTGCTTATTCACGCAATGTTGCTTTCTGAGTTCACGACATCGGATTGGTTGTGCAAGGATGGGCGGTATGTAATGCCGTATATCCCCAAACCTCATAATCACCACGGTACAGCTTGCTTCTTCACTGTATTAAAGCCTCAAAACTCCTGGCAGTCAATTAAAGACTGTTGTGTGTGTCAACGAAGCGAAGAGAGTTTGCTTGCTGATATTATGGCTAATTAGCTCAACTCAGTTCCCCTAAGACGGGGAGGGAGGCACTGGAGTATTGTTGTGGTTCCGCTGGCATCCCTGCACAATGGTTCCTTCAACATTTCTTCAACTGGAAAAAAAAAGTGAAACTGTATTTGCACAGATGATACTTGCACAATTAAAGAATATCTAAGCACCCATTAAAAGGCTAGGTTTAGCATGGAGGGACGACAGAAACAACTTAATGAACTCGGTGAGCCCGCTTTAAAAAGTCTACAGTAAATAACATCCAATACCTACAGGAACGGGAATTCTGAGAAGTAAAACAATATTCCTCATTCCGCTAATAGAAAAGGAAGGGAACCGGTCCAGTAAATGCTGACACAACCAGATTTATTGCCGGTGTACACACTTGACCAGTTTTCAAGGCGAGTCACTTTAAATAAGTGTCTGAGCACCCAGGGCAGGCAAGTGTCACCGCGGCAACGCCGGGGTGGGATTAAATAAAAGATCTGTTATCTGGCTGTCCAGTGGATCCTCCTCCGAACGTGTCAGATGCAGCAACAATCACTTGAAATGATCTCCGGTTGAAAAACATGGGTACAGACACTGGATGGAAAAAACAACTCCCGTGGTAGTTTTTTTATTTAGATATTTTATTAAGAATAGCCTACAGACATGTCAGTTTCACTTTCCTCCAGAACGTATCAAAAAAGACCATCCTCCCCTCCGTGTACGAGGGGTCCGTCTCACTGGCAGACCCGGTTGTTACATACATTTCTTTTAATGCACTCTTTGTGTTTTTCCCATTTCCAACATCGGCTGACGCTCTAAGCCGTCCCTGGCCAACAACAGGACCTACTAGCCATGCTTAATCCCTTCTCTGTCGCCCTATCAGTTCACCGTTTTTTAACTGGGCTCTTGTGCCGCTCCGGCCCCGGTGCAGGATAAGTATTCTTGTGTCTCTGGTTGAGCTCTGTTCCTGACTCAGACATGCTGCAGAACTACGCTATGTCTTATACTGATTACAATACACCGCCTGCTGACTGAAGACTGGTTGATTAGCTGAAATTTATATCTGAAATCCAACTCTCAGGTTTAAAAACTGAGGTATTAAGGGTTTAGACATGGCTGAAGTGGTGATTATCTATTTTTTCCCCACCTATGGTAACGCGTCCTGTAAATTAAACCCGTGGGTGTATCCGATGGCGAGCGTCTAACCCCGAGACATGTGCCGAAAGGCGTCGGGTTGGAGGTGGAAATGACGGTGATGATTGTGGTCAATATTCTCGGAATAATC
Source organism: Takifugu rubripes (assembly GCF_901000725.2). Classification (NCBI taxonomy): domain Eukaryota; kingdom Metazoa; phylum Chordata; class Actinopteri; order Tetraodontiformes; family Tetraodontidae; genus Takifugu; species Takifugu rubripes. Next base: position 1,848,091 of record NC_042301.1, on the reverse strand, counting down.
GGAATAATTATTATCATGAAGGCACAGTAACTCTAAAGTAACTCTGATCACCTCAATATGATCCCAAATTTGGCAAGTAAGCCCCTTTAAATAGATAAAATGAGATTTGTTTTATCCAGCTAACGACCAAATATGGTAACTCTAAAAGCACAGGCATATATTGTTCTATTCTTTTTACTGGGCTCTAATTAGTATGGGACTTTGACGGCGAATAAACTTTGATGAAGCCAAGCGAAGGCTGCTGGATTGCGACTCGGTCTGTTTACTGCCAGACACTTTTCTTTTGAATCTCGATACTCTTTTCTTATCAAAATAACACTGCAAGAGAAAATACAACTGAAGGAAACTCAAGTCGACGTGCGCGGCACTTCTGATGAAGATGGATATGGGAAATCATTATTTCCACACGCACATATAGCTGCCATCACGCGGCACAGCTCAGGCTAATGCTAAATACGCTGCTTATACATGTTCCTTGGGCTGAAGTTAGCTCAGTGCTTATTGAGACGGCCCGAATGTGGCTCCGCCAGAGGAATTAGAAGCAGCAGAGAGGGGCAGAACCATCTCGCTATGAAAGAGTGATGACATGGGCTTGACACGCTGCAGTTTCAGTTGGCCGAGTGTGATGAAGCAAGGGGAGAGAGCACAAAAACCTACTCTCACCTGCTCCGTTATTGTTCAAGCTACCCTGCTTTTTTATTAACTGCTCGAAACCATTAACTACTGCAGTGTGACATAAAAGCTGCATTGACTCTCTCAGCCTCACGCTGCGCTAATCGTGCGCGAACAATGGACGGTGGCATTGAACAGGACAGAGGTGTCAAGTAGGTGAATCACAAATAAGATTTTCATTTGCTATTTTGGTTGTAGCTCCCACTGTAACATGTTTGTCATCGTGACGGGGATATATGACGTACAATTAGCTCACTGAGGTCAGCTGACGTCAGTCAGTGGTCACGACCGCAGAGCGTTGCATGCAAGTGGAGCAGGGCTGAAACAAGAGTTGGTCCGTTATATTTTCGAATGAAATCAGATTGTGGATTATTGTGAGGATTCCAGCAAGCCTGCACTACGCATTCTGGTCACCGTCCACGGGCCCAAGCAAAGCTCCCCCCCCAGCGCTGCAGTGCTAGCGGACATATCTCCATGTGCCCGAGTGCCTCTGTGTGTGTGATTACTGCAACAGTAACAATCAACAAGAGGCCAATCCATCAGCTGTCAGCCCTGCTGTGAAGTTTTAATTAATTACATGGAGGCAGACAAGGTCAACGCTACACACCACAGAGCACCACTAGCCTCGCCTCTCAACAGGGGATCAATAGGGCTTTAGATGCCTGTAGACTTCTATACAGAGAGTTATTAAGGAAGTGGGACCGGGCCTATTGTGTCTCTAGGAGCTTTATCAGAGGGAACTAGCGCAAAGGATGTCGACTTGGTTTAAGTTCACAGTGGGGGAGACAGTCAATGGAACTTAATAGAGCTAATGGATCGAGGAGAGGTGTTGAAGAGGAGATAGACAAGGAAAAGAAAGGCGCAAGTGGCAGGATAATGAAGTGTGTCACATGACGAGAGAGAGTATGTCAGCATAGGCGAACCACACGCAAGCTCCCCTTTTTCTTCTCTACGTTACCCATAAGGCATTTACGTGAATGCAAAGATCATCTCAAAGGTCGTATCCCTCCACTAAAAAAGGGTCCACTTGACAAGTCAGGAGACGCCTCTATCGTCCTCATCAGTCGACCCGGGAGCATCATCGAGTGAGGATGAAGCACTCAAGAGGAGAATGATTAAGATCTTGACTTTATTATGAAGTGCAAAGGTCTGAAAACACTTGAGACATTGTACAGTGGAGGCGCTGTAAACACCAGAGAGGACAGAGAATGAGAGGGAACTGGGGAAGGTTTGAAGGGCCAATGCATTATTCATTGCTGTAAAGTACACAGCCCATTGATTTAATGGAAATACGATTCCTATCTTTAGATCACCCAAGACAAAGACTTTATTTCTCACCATATGTCACCGTCTGATTGGATAATGCTCCGACAGGCAAGCTCATGTCATCCTAGATTATATATTCCTGTAACAGGATAGCAACCATTGTTTGCTAAGCGTCCCTTATAAGCGCTCATATTTAACTTCTTTCTTTCTGAAAGGAACTCCAGCTCAGAAAGATTAAATTACACATCCTGTATGTGCTTCAAAAGCAATGTGGTTCCTACATGTGATCAGTGTGTAGTTGTGAGCAGTTAAAGAGCACAATTTAAATTAAGTTCACATAAAGTTCTTTGTGACTGTTTGGGGGAGTGTTGTTTCAAACAACATGAACAACACACCAAAAGCTTAAAAGTTTTGTGACACTTTCGCGCTCATTTTCTTCAATAACAGGTAAAAGACGCAAGCTGAAGGTGCTGCGACACCTTTTTGGGTACATCCAGAGTTCAGCATGTAGCAGAGGTGAAGTGGGAGGAATAGATAATTAGGAGGCGTGTTGGGGCTGAATGTATTCATGGCCGATCGAGTAGCTCCTGTCATTCCCTTGGTTGTCAGTTTTCTTATTTTGTATGAGATATTTTCGCCCGTTATGTTCTGGTCACGCTCCATTCCAAGCCAAACCAATCAACACAAGAAGAGGGAGCGAAACGAAAAGGTTAACTTTCCACACTTTCAGGCTGTTGAAGCAATTTGCTCATCACTCAACAGCCTGGGACTATTATTGGATCATTTCAATACAGGCCAATTTCACACTCACGTCTTCACTGTTGTCTAAATATGTCATCGTTCAAAAAAAAAAAGAGACCAATTCAATAATAGGGGTGCTATATTTCACAGAAAACAGGCCGTGTTCCCACCCAAAAACTAATTACTCACCTCCTCAGACGTGTACTCAATTGTCCGGTTCTGAAGTTAATTAGTCGGTTTTGTTCTTCACACATCCAAAATCACACACACGACACGGAACCTTACGCGTCGTCTGTTTCTCCACCCAAAAAGAAATCATTTAAAGCAAAACACAAGACAAACTGTTAGCTTTTTTTTGGGGGGGGGATGTGGTTCTGCCATTATTAAAACGCTCTCGTATGGAAGTTGGGTGCAAAAACAACAGAATGATCTCAGTGGACAGTAAATGAATGTTAATAATGTGGGATGGAATATCACAGTCAGCTCTACAGGGTTTTCTCCTGGACACAATGGGAGGCTTACATAACCGATTCCTCTATTCTTATGCAGCGAACATAGAGCTGATGGCGTTGGTAAGGTTCTGTCAACCTCCCGCTAATTTTCACGGAGAAAATTGCCACTAACCGACACAGGGTCACTGGTGTCCCACTGCGGATGCTCTCCAGTCCCTCCAGATTTGTATCATTGTATCAGCATAGCTCAACTCTCCTGTCCCGGAGTGGCGCGCTAAACCGAGTGAGGACCGTCCGATGTAAAGGACAAAGTGGGAGTCCTGAGATCCCGGAGGGTGTCCTTTGCATAAGGCAACACTGACTGAGTCCTGGAACATTGTGGATCATCTTCTGCAATGCTCAGTTTAGACAAAGTGTTACTTGTCTGTGCCAATATTGACAGTTCGAGATGGATGTTTGACTCAGGGGGCTTAGCAAGTCTAACATGCACTAAAGAGAGAGGAGCCAGGGGGATTCTTAAGTGTCTGTGTATCCACCAAAAAAGAAACACACACACACACACACAAGCACGCAGCCTTCACCTCTCCCCGAGACGAGTCATCACCAGTCTCACACACACACACACACACACACACGGGCCCACTGAGGCGAATAAATCCTGCATCTCAACCTGAACCGAGGGTATTTCTTAACCCCTGAAGGCTTACGTTGGAGACATAGCTTCTTACTTTTCGTTTTCCCTTTAAATACACCCAAGGCTTTTACGAAATAAAGCTTAACCCCTCCCCCATAATAAAACACGCTTGAGTCTTATTCCTCTGTCGCTTCAGCATTACTCAGTGGTTAGCCGACATCCATGCAAAATCAGCGGCCTTCTTTTGATGCTCGAATGCCTTCTTCCTCAGGCTGGCAGAATTCTCCAGGTGGCAGTGTTTTCCAAAAGTGGCGGAAAAGGTGAAGCCGGATGTAAAGATTGCGCAACACAGGGAATATTTGATGCACGGAATAAGATATTTATGGCTGGTTTCAAAGTCAGAAATGGCTGCAGCTGAAAATCAAGTCACGAGCGAAGGAGAAATGGTGGGCAGAAGGGTTCAAATTTTGGAGAGTCAAAGTGCGGATGAGACACCGCTTAGATTACAGGTTGCAAGATTGGAACCGCTTATGACGACACCGGCTCCATCCAGTCAGCACTCGACTTTTTTGTTCTTTTACATTTGTTCAATCTGAAGGGAATATAGCTGCTAGCTGCAATATGGCTAAAATGACTCAAATAATGGGTCTGTTTGGCCTTAATTGAAGGTTAGATGAGGATGGATGTGGGTCAGGGCTACACGAGAGGACCTGCTGTTATCAGGTAAGACGGTGTGATCGGACTGGTCAAAGACACACTTCAACGATTTTGATAACTCCAGAACTCCTTTTATAACCTCCCCTACACACACACACACACACACACACACACACACACACACACACACACACACACACACACACACACACACGCACACACACACACACACACACACACACACACACACACACACACACACACACACACACACACACACACACACGCACACACAGGAGATGAATCAACAACAATCAGAACTTAGGAAGTTGGGCAACAATTGAAGAAAAAGTTACCCACAAAACAAGGCAGTCCAAATTAGAATCAAAACATGCTATTTACCAGCCACAGTGCTTTAATTCACTATGGGCTGAGTCTACCTTAACCTAAGTGGGTAACATGAATGGGGGGGGGGAGTATTTTAACATTCCTGGAAGATTACTTGAACATTTGCTGTTGCAGGGAAATACAAGAATCTGGTCTATGACACCTGTGCTGACATTTCAACAGTTCCTCGATTTCCTTATAACACTCAAATTCATTGCTTAATTAAGTGGCACATCCAGGCGAATTATCATGCATTTGCCGTCTGTTGTTATTTCCATCTCAACTAAATCTCTCCTTCCATCGGGAGCAGATACTGAGGTCCACTTGACAGATAAAACACATCGCTCCTCAAGGGTTTGAAGAGCCTAAAACTGCTCCTTCACTGGCCCGCTGAACGTTCATTATCATGCTTTAAAGTGACTGTCAGCAGCAGAACAGGACTCTGTTTCAACAGAGCCTATTAAAGACGACAGTCTGGGCTCCTTCTGGCATGACAGGTAGAAATGAATCTAATATTTGATGAGTCTTTTTTTAAGCCTTTAACAACACATATTAGTTCCTTGTCATGTCGCCTCGCTATTAATGAGGAACAAAACACAAACGTGTCAAGATACAGAACGCAGTCACGCACGTCATTCAATTTTTGTCGATGAAATTTCCGTGCAAGCTGGGGGGTGTTTTGTTTCATAGATGGAACAGTCATGTCATGAGGAGGCGTTGTCACTACACAATAATCATAGTGATGGTTTCTGCTCGGGTAAGTGCTGGTTTCGATCGGTTTACACCTGCACTCATGCAGTCTGTTGTGATCAGTAAATATAGTAGCAGTATGTGTAAATCATTGAATGGTGTTTGAGATAAATCATACATAGGCAGCATGTTGTCTTGATGCTTGCTGATGAAATATTCTATATGTGCTGGAGGGGGGTTGCTGTTATTCTCACTGAAGATCTGATAAAGTTGAACATCAAAACATACTTCATTTGACAAAAATCCAACTACATGCTCGTCCATGTGAGAGTGTCTGTTTCATCACTGTGGTCAGGGCTGCCTCTAGCCAAATGGCCCTCAGCAACATGGAGGTTCACCAAAACACGGAACAGCAAAATCTCATTGTTTTTAAGATCCACTGAAATGCAGAAAAGATGATCGAAAAATAAAACACCAGCTGCAGCAATAAAAAAAAATCGTCATTAGCATTATTATTAGTATGTATTGATGTTATTATTTCAGTTTTTCCTGACCACTTTATCTCATTTGGGGTCATGGGGAGGTTGCTGGAGCCTACCCAAGCTGTACATTGGTGAAGGCAGGATATACCCTTGGCTAGGTCATCCCAGGGCCCCGTGTGAGCATTTGGAGGTTCAGTATCTTGCTCACGGGTACATCAGTAGTGCTCTGAAGGTGTCCGGGCACCCCCACCCTGCTACAAGAGCGTCTCCATGGTTTTATCCACAAAAGGGCTCGGACCAATAGGCCTCTGCGTTTCAGCCACTCCCTCTCATGCTGAGCTAATAATAAATACTAAATGATTAATAATAATAATAATAATAATAATAATAATAATGATTGATTAACAACAATCACTACTACTACTACTACTACTACTACTACTACTACTACTACTACTACTACTAATAATAATAATAATGTGCAGACTTATTTTATTTTAAAAGGTATATTTCCTTTGTCAATTATTTTTCCCGGCTACACCATTTCTATGCTATCAACTCTTTGTTAACACCTTAACACCTTTAATGCTGTTGTGAATTTGATTCCCCGGTAGATTGTGATAGTGAGCTGTATCACCATTAAAATCATCGAAACCTTTATTCATAAGTTTTGACAATCACTGTGATGGCGTGTGAGGTGTCAGGTTACGGCTGTCGTTACCTCGACCTCTCACTTAATGGTGCTAATGGTGCTAATCCCGACTGTCTTTTTCTAACATGTCTGGAAACTGGAAAAATGATCCAAATAGAGTACACAGTTCTGAGGTTGGGAAATGTTTCAGTTTTAACCACACCTAATTTTTATGATGCATTTTGGCAATCGGTGTATTTGTTGGGTTTTAGCAGATTCTTAACAATTTATTCTCTCGTAAAAAAATAGAGAGGCTGTATTTTAGAGCTTAAAGCCCACTTGGATGACACTGGAATCAATACAATACTGTAAATTGGAGCGATTATTTCTAAATTGGCTCCACAGGAGAGCTTTGTCTGGGCGATCGAGCCACCACGACACTTAGTTACAAGTCTGATTTCAAGAATTTAAAAGTATGGAAATAATTTATTAAAGGAACACTGAGGCTCCAACAGTCTCTATTATTTGCTGCTTGTCTCGCGCTTCCTCTCATCAGATGACAGTAGCGTGATAAATCTTACCAACGCGACTCCACAGTGAGGAGACTGTTATTGACTCAGCCATTAACAGAAGTTGATGTTGCTGCTCTCATCATGTCACACAAAGTGTTGGCACCTCCATAGGTTGATAATCCCTCATGGAAATGTGGCTCCTTGCCCCCCCGTGGTGGAGCAGTGTCAATCCCAGTGTGCAGAAATATCTGATTTGTAATGAAGCTACAGTAGCAACAGGTCATGTGGGATTAGCGCTGCCTCCCCACCTGTCGCCAGTGTGATTAGCCACATTTGACAGGATTTTTATGATCTCTTGAAGGTCTCTGTAACTTCTGTCCCTCCTGACATCTGACCTGACACAAAACTTTAAAGACCAAAATTTTGGGTTGCAGCCAGATGGATTTTTATCAAAAAAACAGACTTCCTGACACAGCCCCTTCTGAAGCAGTTGATGACTCTTTGGTCATCACATACACACCGAGTGATGATGTTTTTCTGCTCACAAAATCTGAAAAAGTGCGTGTGGCTTTGAGTATAACCATCAAGAAGGGTGACAGGTTTGTTACTGGCATATCTCTCAACTGTGGCATGAAACAAATTAACAGCACAGTTCAACACATCCTCACCATTGGGGCAGACGAGGTTTCCACAATGTTCTGGGATCACACAGTGCTGAAGTTTCAACTTCCAAAATTGGACTGTTAAGACACCCCCAGGTGTCCCGTTCTTATCACAAGGCTTCTGTGGATTCATTTTTTCAATGTCCAGACAGGAAGATGGAGTGGATTTACAGTTCTGCCGTAGCAATAGTGCAACAGGAATGTCTGGTGTGGCCAAGTGGGTGTGGTAAAGACAGAAAAGCAGAAATGTTATGTTTTTCTGCTGGCATGATGCCTATGCACAACTGGGTAGTTCCACGGGGTGAGGCGGTGAAGACGTTTTCGATCCGATCCAAAGTATCGGATCGGGCCACGATACAGGGCTTTTTCATCGTATCGGATCAGACTGAGATGGACACAAAACAAAGATGGTTCTGTGCCAAACAAGGCAACATAATTATGGTGGCTAGCGGAGGCTTGTCAAGCTAGGCTAGTCGGATATTTCACTAAGCTTACTTTAAAAAAGCTCAATCTTGGCAAATGGCCAAAGGTTCAGACAATTGCAAATGCAACAAATTGACATTCTGATCCTGGTGGTTATTGTTTAGCGTGAGAGTTTGGCCCACTTCCTCGTATGGAGGGTGGCGGTACACCAGTATTTCGGCATGTTCACAGTTAAACAAGTTTATTTTGTGAAAGAGCTGCTCTGACTCCCATCATATTCCTCATCCACAAAGATAGAAATTAAAGCTAAATCTTTCCCAAGAGGAGTGCAGGGAAAAATATGCTGTGATTCATTTATCATTTCTGTCTTTATGGCGGTGATGCGGGGGCTCACCAGACTCTCTGGACACAAACTCCGATTCCTCTTACTGGACAGCAGCTTTGGCAAATTATTCTTCCCCATCAAGGGATGAAATATTTACAGAAATTGTGCTTTGACCATGTTTTTCTCTTACTCTCTCACGCGATGCTCACCTGTGCATTCATTGCCAGTGACGGCCAACAGATGGGATGGTCACAAGCTCCATCTGTTCACGTTTCCCATCATCAGTGTTTATCTGCACTAGAAAAGAACTGCAGGAATCACGTTCATCACGGAGGCAAACAGGCAAAATGTTCTTTGTGCCACAATCAAGCAATTTCAACCACTAAGCCGACCAGACGACTGGTTCACCACTGCTAACATAAATATTAATAGCCTCGATCTTTAATGTTGCACAGTAATTTGCAGAGCTTCAGTTCTAAAGAGGGAAAAAAAAGAATCATTGTATCCCGATGAACTAACTGTCATGACTGATTAACGCCAGCGCATCCCACTGTACATCTGTGCAAGCTCGGCTGTGCAGCTGGAAGTGTATGTGAGGGCCGCGCGCTCCTCTTTAGGGGCCACTCTGTCAGAAACCCAGACAGTCGGGCCTCCTTGTGATGATGAAGTGGATCTGAGTGAGGCGGTGCCTGCGCAGAGGAGCTGTCAGCGTCCAGGAGGGATGGCCACGGACTGGTCACCAGCTCCTCCTTTGTTCTTGACCAGAGTTCATTTCAGTGGGGACCGATCCAAATGTCGACTCCAATGCTGCAGCAGGCTGTTTTCCTCTCTGAACACTGTTGGCGCACAGAAACTGACAGGATGATTTAGTCCCGAGTTGCTTTTTCTTGGTGTTTGACAACAGATGCATTACTGTGTGCTTGCAGGCTATTTGGGCAGACTGATGTATGCAACCCAAACTCACTCCATGGCCTTTTGGTCTGTGACTGTGGAAGTAGCTGCTGCAGGATGATGCCATGACACCGGTTGGATTAATTGCTTTGGACCAGATTTAAGCCTTCCGGTATTTGTATCTGCATTTCATATTTGATATATCAAAAAGGGAAAATGGGCAAAATGTAAACATTGACACCTGGTTGTTATTTTGTGGAGTTTTGCAGGATGTCAGAGGTGTTCAATGCTTTTCTTTAAATTTTGCATCTGCATTGTGCCTCAGGAGGGGAAAAAGCTGCTTATGGATGATGAAACTGCTGGAAGAATCAGCAATTATGATCAGTGGAGCAAAAAGGAATCATCAATGTGATTGCAATTTAAATCATAAACACACTCATTTCTTGTTTTGTTTTTAAGAGCAATTTTTAATCATCTCACTCAATTATATACTGATTGCTAGTGGGGCTTATGGCCCCATTGGGAGGTGCTCATTATGTGAAATCATGTGACCAAAACCTGATTATATGGAACCAGCTTGTATTATGTTCGGTTCTCTCAACATAATGGCTTTGGATCTGTTGGAGAATACGTAGAAGACTGACGATTAAGCTATTGTTTTCATGTAAACACACGAGTTATGACTTGCAGTAAGATCCTGATTATAAGCTTTGAAATAATGTCGCCGTCCGTATTATCAGTTCTGGAGAGGGCAGCAGATCCTCCAACCCAATCCTGTATGTATTGACGATTGATTCTTGTGGGGTTTATTCAGGGTTCTCAAGCTTGACTGGGAACATTTTGTACTACTCGTGAAAGCGTCTGACACCGGTTGACGTATAAACCCTCCCCCATAATTCCTTGGTTTGAAAACTGTTCCACTATTTTCCTCCGTGCCTTCACCGACTTCCCTCATATCTCGATGCAGCTATGCTCATGTCTGAAGAACGTCTTGCCAGTTTCCTTCATCACCTTCTGGTGGGTCGAAATCGAAGTCGGATCAACAGAAAATCAAATGATTAGAGGCTGCATCACAACTGGCTCCTATTCCACCCCTAATCCAATCAGCTTTCACCTTGCTTCCGCGTTGTAACTGCTGAAAGCTCTCATTCCCACTGGTATGGCTGTGCATACATTCATTCACTTCACTTCTTGATTTTCTCGGAATAATTGCCCTCACTCTTTCTTTCTCCTCTACCACCCATTGCATTATCTGTTAACAGGCTGAACTTTGCTTGTTGCCATAATGGTATGGAGGAATGCTGCCCGTCCAATCTCCTTAACGCCCGTTACCGAGTGTCATCAGAAGCTCTTCGGATTCCAGTCGAATATTTTAATTCCCCTCTCGTCTGTTTGATTTACCTGACGATTCTGTCGATCCTGCTTTTCTTGCTGCCTCCCTGAACTCTGCCACAGCTCGCTGCCCAGCAATCTACTTTCCAGATTTACTGCGTAACAGCTCCTAATGACAAAGCGATACCCTGGATCCCCAAGCGGTGCATTCGGTGCCAAGGTAGCCAAGGTTATTTGGGAATATAAAGCAGGGATTTGTTTGAACAATGGGCTTTATTGAATGAGTACACAACATCATGCCATGTAGTCTGCCATAGTAAAGGGGGTTATATTGGCCACTGAGACATTGAATGTGAGACCCAAAATGCCCTGCCTGAGAGGAATGTGTTGTCATTTCCTTTGAAATAGAAGTCTTCTGAAATACTGAGAGTGATAACAGAGCTGGAGTAATGTGTCTCTCTGCACAAGAGAGCAGCCTTTTCCCTCCCATGCCCGTGAATATGTAACTGCCGCTCATGAGAGTGGCTCCACACCCCCGCCACTATTCATCAGGGCAAAACGAGTGCGTCCAGGTTTTGAATGGTGCTTATCTGTTTCCACCATTCCATGCTGAGATAGTTGCCCCCTCACCAGCCATATCACTGCTCGCTATTAGGCTCCACAACAGAAGAGAGCAAGTGGGGTTTAAAGCTCTGAAAGCAACCTGGTGCAACCGGATTCTATGGCCCGTTGGAGGATATAGTCATGGATAAGGACCCCTTGGGGAACAATATACCTTCTACAGTACACATGCATGCACCCACACACACATACGATTCGAATTTCAGCCACACTCTATAGTAAAGATTTAATTGTCTTCCTTAAAGTACATAATCCCAATTTCACATTTGCCTTTTAGCGTAATTAAGTTTTTGGTTATTGCTTTCAGCCAAAGGGCTACATATTTAATTTATGCTTTGATATTTTAAAAAGTACTTTAGTTATACTTAAAATTGAGGTCATATCATAACAATACAATAACGCACAACTTTACATTAAATCATGTGACCGCATGTTCCATGCTAGACATGTACATTTCTGACATATGTGTCTTGTACATGTTAATAACAGGAAGGAACAGCAGAGCACTTGCACAATGAAAATTAGAGGCCAGTTGGAGGGTCAAACTACATTTCCTCTGAGTGTGTTTATGATTTATGAATCATCTTATGAATTGCATGTGGAAGGTCAGTCAGTTTATAGTGAGTCCAGACGAGGAGCGCAGCATTAATGCATGCAGAAAGAAAACAAGCCGAGGTCGTTAGCTCCCTGTACTATTCTCTCCACATCCGCCACTGTTCCGTCACATAACTCATCCAATGGAGAGTGAGGATTTGACATTCAAATTGCTACAAAACTACACCGGGACTTTTTAGGTCCACTTTCATCACATCAGCCCACACACTCCAACATTTTTTGGTGAGAACTGCAACGCTGCTAAAACAACTTGCAGTGGTGTGCTGTGATAGCCATAGGCTTGTGTAGCATCGCTTATTTTCCCCTGTGGGTTTGAAGAGCCCCGGTTTCCTTAAAGGCTGCGAGGTAACGGACATTGACTACTATGACAGCAGATTTAATGTCTGAAGGCATTAAATGCACAATGATCCAGTTGGTTGGGTCACAAAGAAGTGTGATATATTGAGAGAGGGTGGTAAACCATGTGTAATAAAGCCTTTTATTCACGCTGAGCCCCTTTAGTTCATGAAGCAGTTCAAATGTAGAATTAACAACATCCTGGGTGGCACTAGAGCCCATGTACAATGAGGGTTCTGCTTCCCCATTAAATATGTAAATGAGCATCCGGGTCACAGTACATGGGTGTAATGCTGCCTCCTTTCATATATTTCAGGTAAGTGACACATAAAATTAAGTTAAGTCAACTTAACTCAATTAAAGGTTGACTGACTCCAAAGGTAGCAATGTTCTGAAAAAGTGACCATGCCATCGAGAATTTGACTCAGCTTTAACAGTCAGTCATGTGGTTTATGGTCATATAAATACCCGAATTGTGCACGAGCACATCCACAAACCCCAACTTGATCCCGGTGCTGCATCTATGGTGTATGACTATTGTATTGGAATGATGAATTTGTCTCATAATGAGAAGCAAGCGGGATGTAAGGTGATGAAGGGGAAAAAAGGCTCAGTACATATAATTCCAAAGATAATGAAAGCAGTTGTCCACGTGTACGTTAGGTCATCTTTAAGTTTGGGGTTTACAGAGCTCCTGGCACAGCAGAGGAGTTTAGGTATCAAGTTCACCCTTAATCCAATAAGGCCACAGGACTCAACTTCAGTGGATGATTTGTCGGGTTATATGGCTCTCAAATTTAGGAGCTTTTTGTGGGTTGGCTGGCTTAGCCTGCATTATTCAAATTTGTCAATCTGTGAGCTTGAGAGTTAAAACCCATAAAGCCCTGAGAGGGCTTTGCCTGGGCGCATACAAAAACAATTACAATACCTAATCATGGCTGCTTTGCAAACCAGCGCATTGTCAAGGATGGCTATCCTTCACTTGAGCATTGCCTTACAGGCCATGAAGGTAAGTTTAATTGAAATGACTGACATAGCCATTCATACACTCAAGGAAATCTAGCGAGTTAGCATCCGAGAATTATTTGCTTAAATGTACATCCATTACAGACTAATGACAGCAAGTGCTATTAAAAGGAAAATGACGGTTTTTAGATCGCGGGCCTGCTCCCAAGGTGCTCACAGATATTAAATAACATACATCATTATTACACTGTGATTATATCATCCGTTCACGTGCGTTCTCTGCATTGATTACATTACAATGGCAGTGCAGCCACCTCAGACACAAATCATTCAGAGCACAACCGCACTAACTAAACCCAAGAGTTGCCAAGATTATGTTGCCAGCAGTTACAGGTGGGTGAATTGGTTTTTACTAAACATCTCCAAACTAACCGCAATGAAATTACCCCCCCCCCCCCCCCCCCAAAAAAAAAACAAAAAACCACTTATTAATGAGCATTTGCAAAATACACCAATCAAGCATAAGACTCCCGGCAGGTGAAGTGACACTTAGACTGATTATCTCTTCACTCCCCTGGAATGTTTTTAGGCAACAAATGAGCATGTTGAACTCAAATCTATGATTTGTTAGAAGCAAATAAAAGGTGAGTAAAGATTGCATGAAGTTCTTGCTGGTCCTGATTGAGCACACGGTGCATTGTCTACATCTGCATTTAGAGCCTGTAGAGCCTGTAATGGAAGTGATACTTCCTGATGGTTGTGGTATTTTTCTCCCTGCCACGAAGCAAAAATCGGTCCTGGATGCTGAGAACAGTCAGATCCATGGAGGCCCACCCCAAAACTTCCACAACATGGTAAACAATGCCGGGGATCCAGGGGAGTCATTGCCTCGATGGCTCAGGGCTGTTTTTGCAGTTAAAAAAAAAATTAAAAAAAAACAACAAAAAACCCTTTCTAGAAAGGAATTTTAAAGTCACGCCTTCTGGGTCCAATGAACTTTTCGCTCTCTTTCCAATTTTCCTGGTAGAGTAGAACAACGCTAGAACTCAGATGCAAGTAAGAGCAATTAATCATGAACAAATCAGGTGCTCTCTGCCAGTGGTCAAATGGCACCCGGGTAATAACGAGTCGGTACGTCATTAGGGCTTGTCGTGATACTAGATGATTCGTGAACAAATATACACGTAAACATATGTCTGTGGAAACGCAAAGCATATGTGCTTCTGCTTCTGCTGTTCTCGAATGGACAGGCTGGCCATATGTGCCAGCAGTTGTGCTGAATTAATTCGAAGGTCAACGTGGTTGAACGAAGCAGGTTCAGGGAGGAAATGTGCGTCTTTGATCTCTTTAAAATGGTAATTAATGTCATAGCTTGTGTGTGCGTGTATGTGTGTGTGGGAGTCAGAGGACCAGCAGAAACATAACCAGTTGTGGAGCAGACAGACTGATTACACCTGTGTTTTGAAACAGGCTCAGGCCAACACAATGAGGAATGCAGAGCCAAGACAGCGGAAAGCTTTAGGTGCTACTTCATTCAGTCCTTGTTTATTTCACACCTTTTCAGCGCAGTGAAAGCTTAATAGGCATTGCCAGAAAATTACCGCCATCACTACGCTCACAATGACATGACTGTTATGTCACACAGTTCCTCGCCCAAGTGTCTTGTTAAAAATGTTTTTATATATTATCTACAATTCTGCATAGTTGTCATTTTAACACGTCTAACGTGGCAGTTTTCTCTTCAGCTGTAACATATACAATGTTTCGCTGCAAAATTCAATTTTAACGCCTGTCACTGGTTCCTTTAGGCAGGAAAATGACACAATTGGAAATAAACAAGTATTACATGAAAGCTTCTTATAGTTTCTTTGTGATGGTGATAGAGCAGAAAGCAAGAAAAGCCCTTTCCATGGAGGGATTCCTCAATCACCCAGAAATTAAGGGAATTTGAACTCCATGGTGAAATATTGGTAACAAGCCTAAATCTTCCTAAAGATAGCAGCATATCATCTTAATATTAAAAATGTGTGCATACGTTGTAGGATAAATAAATAAATAAATAAAACGAGCAGGGGAAAATAAGGAATAACGGATTCTGTCTCCTTGATGATTGTGTGATTTCCACTTTCTTTCCCTTATCTGCTCCTGTTCAGAGAGGCAATCTGAAGTTGTGATACATGTAATACGGTGCAAGAGAAATACTGGGTAGTAACACGTCTGCTCAGAAAGTCACATTCATGGGATTTGACTTAATTCACGAGGAGCTGGGTCTCACCATCGAATAAGTGACGTTTGGTTATGGAGATGAAACTACAGTCACTCCAGATTATTTTCTGTAATCTACTCAAATCCTTCCATCATCCACCCATACATCCATCCATTTATTCTCTTTCTTTGAACCCTGGCTTTTTCCTAATCGCTTCCATTATGAGAAAGTGTACCAACAGATAAGTAAATATCTTCTCTCATCACTGGAATGGCCTCAGGACGCACCCAGCAGCTCAGTGAATTTCTGTAAATATATTTGTGTGGTCTCTTTGTTGAGATCCAAGGCAAGTCAATGTCTCCGTCTCTGTCACTATTGGGCTTAATTTGACCAGCTCTCTCCTGTCAAATGAGATGGGGACTTAAACCAGAGTGAATCCCTGTTATGTGTGTGTGGGGGGGCGGGGGTGCTGTTAATGTCACCCTTGCTCTCTTGCTAGCTGATGATGTGGCTTATCACTATGCACAGAAATGAATAGACACTAACTGAGACACATAAATGTGTTCCTCATGATGACAGAGAGCACAAATGTCAGTGGAGACGTCCTCTTTCCCTTCTCTTAGACATACATGTAGCTTTCACTTTCACTGTCGTGGCTTAGGGCTTGTGTGCAGGTTCAGTGTGTGTATTCATGGCATTTCCTTTCTGAGATTATGCATATGTGTGTATTCATACATATGCATGTGCCCATGTCTATCACATTCTGTCTGTCTGGTCGCCTCTAGCTTCTTGGCCTTCTACATATGCTGTAGGAAGGGGCACATCTTACTGAAAGAGAAAATGGGAAAGGGGATAAACCAGGGGCAAAGAGGTCATCGTCAGAGGAGGAGGGTGTGAACAGTCATGCACCGAACACGTCGGAGTGGCACTTAGATAGGATAAAGAGTGAAATAAACTAAAAGGCAGGCAAGAGATTGGGAGGGAGGGGGAGAGAGGTGTCGGTGTTAGCTGGAGCATGGCTAAGTGGAAGGGGGCAAGGCTTTGTGTCACTCAATTTGAGATGCCTACTGTGCTATGCAAGTTTAACAAAAGGCACCGTCACAAGAAATATAAAGCTTTAAGATTGAAATGTTATTTTATGCTTATGTTAGGATTTGATCTTTGTGGACTATTTATTGTGTACACTATTATACTTTAAAACAGCCTTTAAAATCCCCCCAACAATCCCTGATGATCACACATAAATCCATTCCTGACGCACAAGGTGAACATGTCGGGGTGTCCGTAGACATCGAGGACTCCAAGGAGTAGTCATGATGATGGAGAGATTGGATCAGCTGAATGTGGAGCTGAAGCTGATAAAGGACCAAACCATGTCAGCTAGGCACTGCAAACCGTCACCAGTGAAGACCATCCTCCTCCGCCTCATGAACCTTGTCAAGATGACCACAGCAGAGAGCCATAATCAAGGCTGACAAGCACCCCAAGCCCCAGCGACAGCAAAAGGATTGTATCTCCTCTACCCAGGGCTTTGACCTACGCAGCAGGCTGTACACCTCAGCCACCTTATCACCATTTCTAGCCTACCGCACATCCTCCAACCCAGAGGACGACAACCCACACTACAGCTATGACAGCTCAGCAGCCTCTGTACCAGTACAGGCCGGTGGCTGAGCGTCCACTGCTCAGGGCTACTATACCAGAGCTGTGGCAGCCTCCAAACCACCACGAGCACACACACTCACAGCCTCTCCCTGACGACCGTCCGATGCCGCACCGTCCTGTACACCGTACCAGCCTTCGAACCTTCCAGTCTCCAACTTCAGCCACTTTGACCCAAGTGAGTGGGCTTTTTTTGAAGATAACCCTGGAGAACCAGTGGAACAAACTGTTCAAGTCAACTGCCTAAAGTTCAAATGTCAATATCAGCCCACTACAATGAATTTTGTCTGCCTCACCAGATAGACCTCAGGAAACTAACCACTGTACCAGACTCACCAGATGGTCACCCTCCACATACAGCTGCTGCTAGGCCTCCTAAAGACCTTCAGCAGGAATTTAAAAAAAAAAAAAAAGAACTGTTGTGCTGAGGGGAACTTTGGCTTTCTGCAGCGATGCCAAAGTTTCATTGCAACTAACTTCTGTGCACCTCAGAAAGTTGGATAACTTGGTCTGACTGAGAAGAATGACTCTTTACACCTGTATACAACTCTTGTCACAGTGTCCTTTTCCATTTGTCCTATTTGAAAAATAAATTAAAACCAAAGGGAACTACATTATGTCCTTGATGATAAATAAAATGCATAATATAAATTGTGTTGCCTCTGTACAAAGCAACTTCAATCATGCGAGTAAAAAAAATGGGAGAATTCTTTACAATTACCGTAAAGTCATACACTAATGAAAATGATATAAATGTTTAAACACATCAGGAATTTGACTTTACTGAATTTATTACCTTCCTCCGCATGGTGTAGAGGTGACCAGCCACCTTTGTTTCATTTAATTATCAAGGTCTTTGAATACTTCAAAGTATGAGACTAAAAAAATGAGATAATTTTAGAGTTAGAAACAGTACATGCACTAATCCAAATAATATAAATCTTTAAATAAACACACATCAGGGACTTGACCTCCCTGATTCCATTGCCTTCCTCCACGTGGTGTTAAGGTTACCGGCCACCTTTGTTACATTATCTTATGAAGGTACTTGAATAAGTGCTAAAGTAGCCCTGGCTAAGTCCACATTAAACTGTGCTTAAACAAAGGAGATGAACCTCCTTGTGCCAACACCATATTCTGATGATGTGCTTCTAACCTCTGTGATCTTCCTTCTTCCTGTCTCTACCAACTGCTCCTCACAGGAGGTAATGGTTTGAATGTATTTTGGTAATTGGTGGGCTCTGCCGTTTCAGCTCGGCTCCTTTATCACGACAGACGAATACAAAATTCTGCCGATCTGACCTCCCTGTTGATGTCCTGCACTGCTTCTGAATAAGACTGGGAGATACTTGAACTTCTCTCCAATTGGGAGATGGTATTCCCCCTTTTCCGGCTGAGGGTTAGCTTTTTGTGGCTTTTTGTGGCTTCGAACCACAACCCCTTAACCACATTATCCGCTAAACCTTAATTAATTCCAAACAAATTTAAATTAATCATGGAGTTGTTCATCAAGAACTTTGATAGCTCCAGCATAGAATGTGACAGGCAACACGGTTAACAGTTAACCTACCTGGTTAATAATTGCTTAATGTCTCATCTGACATTGTTTCATCTTCCTTCTTATTCATTAAAAAGCAAAAAGAAAGCGCAAAGGATTGGTTGCATACAAGAAAAAGGTGGTAGGAAGGCTGCGTTGGACGGGGGGACTGAGTGACAGGGCTGTGGCTTTGAAGTTGCACAGAAAATGAGCACAGTGGCAGAGAACAGAGTTGGTGTCAGGCGGATTTACATAAGAAACATGCTGATCTAAGAGCAGCCAGAACCTGGTTTTAGTGAAGGGGCTCAGAAAGAACGGCACATCCTGACACGACACGACACGAGAACCCTCTCAGCCTGTTACTCCTTCCACACATATGTGGACATACCCATGAGTCAAACACAATATTTTCACTTTAATTTACTTACTTTACTTTTTCATTTGCAGAAAAAAAGGGTCCAAGTGGAAGATTGTCTAAACCCAGTGTTGAATAGCAAAACAAGGTCAACAGGAAAACTCCAGTGACGGAGAAAAATAAAGAATTAAATTTCTACACCTATACAGGCCAATCCTTTGGAAACTCAAGTATCTGGTTGTCTCTAAACGCCAGTATGAGTTCTATAAAACTCTTCTCTCTAAGCACCTGTACGCTCAGAAAGTTTCTGGATTTAAATAAAATACAGCACTGACTTAAGTATTGAGAAATATGAGATATCTTTATCACCTTTAGGATCATTGTTGACCTTGATGGAAGTCCAACTGTGATCAGTTGAACTAAATTGACATCAGTTGCACATTGCTTATCAGAGTCAAACCCAAACCAGCACACCAGGCACAGATCTGGGGAAGATAAATAAAGTTTGCTGCACTGAAGAGTCCTGAGACCTCCGTGTTGGAGTGAAGAAGACAACTGGGGCTGCAGCTTAAACATCTCTGGAGAGACCTGAAAGTGGCCGTCTACTGGTCTATACAAAGGACCGCAGGATGCCGAAGTAAAGGCTCTGAACACCTGTGCCAATGCAACATTTTAGTTTCGCTTTTCAAATTTAATTTCAAAAATTCAGATTTTCACCTGGTATTTGGGGTATTTAAAATAGCACTGGCTGAAACTGTGCAGGGGGACTCATTCCGCTTAGGCTGTGGATGGAGATGGAATTATAACAGATAATCCAATACACTGGTATGACCATGAAACACACACCATCACAAAGTAAGCAGACCCATTCATGCACAAATGAGGAGATGTGGTTTGTTTAACTTGCCAGTTTGTCAAATATTTGGTGGCGACAGGTTTCCGATGAGCTTCCCCTCCCAGTTTTGTATACTGTAGTGACCCAAGGATAATAGCCCAATAAGATGCCCTGGTAACTGGTCATCATTACTTGGCTAAAATATATGTTTGTGTGTCGGTTGAGGGTTCCATCAGCCGTGCTGCATCACTTCTTTCTTTCTCCTTCAGATGGAGCATTGGGACCTGGAGCCTTCCCTGTCAGTGCTACTGGATCACCTCCCAGTGCTGATGGCTTATATGAGTAGAATCAATTTCACTGTAAAATGTACCTGGGAGGTGGAAAAGAAAAGTATGAGTCAGGATAAATCCCAGCTCACCCCAGCAATGTGCATGAAAACTCACTGATGATGGAGAAGATGGTTTTCCTTGAGGCAGTGCTTTACTTAATTAAGCTCATAAACAGTTGCTGTACACTTTCATTTTCACAAGAAGCCGAGTACCCCACCCATGAGCCTCTTATTATCAAAATTAAAAATCCTGTCTCTTGATGAGTCATTCCTCATCTTCCCATCATTTATTAAAATCAAGATATTACAGCTTGTCCAAAAGACAAGACACTAATGAACAAACAGATGGGTGAAAACAAGACTGTCGGAGGTAATTATTGATAGACTCTTTTGGAAGAATCTTTTTACCTGTAAAGGTGGAGCTAAATGGGGGGGTTCAAAGGGCTGAAGCAGATTGTTCTGTGCTTTGATTAAGTAAGTACCGGTTTGTAACTAAAGATTTCCTATCAAATATATTTGTCTGGATGTATCTGGGGGAAAATGCATGTAAAAACAGTGTTTGTATGAATTGAATTCAAAGTTCAACGAACATTAAAATGAGGCCGAAGATCTTTTCATTTCTCTTTCACAAGGCTGTGAACTAAAACACAACAGACACGAGCCGCACAGATGTAATAAAAGCATCACAAAGCGCTCTTTTTCACTCATTCCACACACAAACACAGGCACCTCACACATAAATGCATACAAATTCAGCACTACACACACAGACACACAGACCGCACCCCACTTCTGTTTAGGGAAAAAAGTAATTACTTTCTCTCCCTGCCTCAATGCCTTCAAAAGCCTCAGTGGGGCGATTCCCCGGTGAGCCAGTGAAATTCACTTAAACAGCTTTTGAGAGAGTAAGCAGTCTTATTGTTGCACACTGAAACTTTGATTGGAAAGGGAGAAAAAAAAATATGAGTGGAATTCGAGGGTGCAGGCGAAGATTGGTAAATAAAACTTCTGGCCAGTATTATTTTTCTGTCACTTTTTTGATGTTTTTTTTTCTTCTTTTTTCTCAACTTTAAGCTTGCTTTAAAAACACAGGTGCACCCCACAATACATGCGTGTATCTCTTCCCCTCGCCGCGCGCTTCCAATACACACGTTGTCACGAGCCGATCTTCCATTAATAATCCATATCTTCTCAGTCTTTCAGAATCTGATTTCATCTGATCCATATGATGTGCAGCTGGGCCTTTGGCGCTCCACCTGCCAGAATGCTGCCGAGGCGTGAAAGGAGGCGCATGAAGTCGCGCTAGATAACAGGAGAATTGCCTTGCTGTGCCCGTGTGTGTGTGTGTGTGTGGAGGGGGGACTAAATAAATTAACAAAGCTGATTGTGGGGCGTTTGATGACGTATCCCATGATGCAAAGGGCTGTCTTTCAGCAACGCGTCACCCAGAAATCCTGCGACGAACGGGGATCTTTGCGCGCCTGCATGGAGGATTTCATCACATTGCAGAAGTTCCCTTTTTTAATCCCCCCCCCTCCCTTCAGATGTGCAAACAATCTACCCCCCCCCCCCCCCTCATGAATGCATTAAATGGACAATCACCCACTGCCGCTGCTCTTGATCATGCCAACGTGTATTTGTGTTTGGGCCTGGAGACGATGCAACACTCTGGGGGCGAATGGGATGGAAGCAGCTTGGAGAACAAAGGGAGTCCAGGGGGACTTTATTAACATATAAAGAGTGTGACACGGAGCGTGTGCATGTGTAGGTGTGGAAGACGCCGTTCTACGTGCTGCTCTTTCTGCACTGTGGTAAATAACTTTTGTGCGCCTTGATTGCCATTTGTTGCGACGCGCGCTGGTGTTTGGTGTCGGCATTTCTGTGCACTAACAGCCACAACCGCACGGATAAAAATAAATAAGTAAAGTGCGAAAAGAGACACTAATAAGGCTGTTGAATTACAAAGGAAAGCGGGACGCCTGCCCCCTCTTGGCAGCTCCAGGAGCGCAGCGTCACCATGTGATGTGCACGGGAACATTTCTTTACTTTCTTCTGTCTTTTTTTAAATTTCATTTCAACCTGCTTTGTAGTCAGTCTTCCAGAGAGGGAGATGGTTTAATTTTTTATGTTCCTTGCATGTCAGAGCAGGTTCTTTTTCAGTGATTCCCTGAATTGACAACAGTTGTAAAGACGTTCATATCAGAGGAGCAAGAATCGAGGAACAGGAAACTTGGTGTAGCAGTGAGGAGGAGGTGCAAGTGAGAACGCAGTGGCATCCGTTAGAGGAAGAAAAAAAGTCCCTCCAGCGGGTTTTTTTTAAGCAATTTCCTATGAATTATACAGATGTGACGATGAATTTAATGTTTATTGTTTTGGGGGTTCAGCTTGTAGTTGTAAGATTTTCTTTAACGTCAATTTAACCAAAAAAAATCATAAAGTGTCATTTGACTCTGCGGTAAAACTGATGATATTGCAGGAAATGAACTTGCAGGAGAGTTCAGGCCCTCCTTCTCGTCTTTGATATCTCACTGGCAAATAAAGTGGATGAATGTGTAAGAGACCAAGTCATGGAGGACCAGAGGAAGATAAAGAGGGAGGGGAGCAGATGAGACTTTGGATGAAAACAGAAAGGGGAGAAGCAGCAGAAGCAAGACTGAGATAGAGAAATTTATCAAGCGGCAGAGGAGAGGCGAGGAGGAAATGAGGAAAATTAGAAAATTAAAGAGGGACTGCGAGTCAGAGACATGCTGAGTCACGGGCAGAAATGGAGACAGATGAAGCAGCGGGGGGCCCATGCATGAGAGGACAGGGATGCAACAGCACAAGGTTGGATGGAACGTGCAATATGATCACTGTCAATAAGCGTTTGAAAGGAATTGGCTGATAAACAGAGAGTTTTGAGAACTGTCCTCATGTGTGCTGTTCTGTGGTGTATTAATCTCCTCAATGTTCCTACAGGCCTGCTCCATCTTAAGTGACTACAAATGAAAAAGGAAAAGCAGCTGAATTTATTTTGACTGAAAATAATCTGATTGGGAACCAGGAAGGTCACGGTTGAGTCGCTCTGCTGCGAATCAATAACAGAATCTGAGCACGACTTGTGTGGTTTGTTCTCATTCAGAGAAACATCCTTCAATCCTTCCACGAGCACGTCTAAAAACACATAAAGCAGGTGTGGTGAGACATTCAATCACCGTCCATGATCACCTCTCCAGCAGCAGGTGAGTGATGGTCCAACACTCCCTCTTCTGACAACATTAGATATCAACCATCAGCATCATGTGACCCCAACGAGAGCAGAGCCGAGTAGAACAGAGTGGCTACTCGTGGTATTTTGGTAAGTGCACGTCCTGCCCAGATTTCCTACAGTGCACACTTGCTGTAATGTGCGTCCCATGTATTCACCCGAGCCACATTTCCCAGAACATCCCATGGTTCAGTGCTTAGTGTGAGAGTGGAAAGAGGATGTGGGCTTTTTGGATTATTCCATCTCCTGTTCTCAACCAGCACTTCAAGTCCAGTTTACAAATGTTCCTGTTCAACTGGTGACCCATCATTGTGAAATGTGGCCCTGCTGTCAAAGGTTTTCTTTTTTTAACAGCTTTGGTTTAAAAAATAAATAAAAAAAATTGCCTGACGTGGAGAAAAACACAAGTCCCCATTGGCTGTTTTGGACAAAGCCCTCCTCTTTCTTAGGTCCAATGACTTCCAGTATGGTTAAGGACTCACTTTAGCACAACATTATCTAACATGGCAGGGCTTTTTTAAAAGTCACACACAAATTTCAGAGCTTAAACCGCCTTATGTCTGCAAACAATGGGGAATTTGGACAGATATTCCATGTATGAAATGTCCCTTCACCTGGTTTCCATGAATGTGTTTGTGTCCTGTTGGAGTCGTGACCAAGGCTAAGAGCCTCTGAGTTACTGGGAAATCTTGTCTCCACCCACAGAGGTGAATGTTTTCAATGCAGGTGCAAAATGTCGCAAGAACTTTTGTGCTTCTGTCCCGATGTTAGCTTAAGGGGGAAAAAAAACACCTCACAACATTCCTGAGGAGGTCATAAGAATTTTGCAATGTCATGCTCATAATGAGATCTAGTTCACACCTACTCAGGTCATTGGTTTGATCCCACCCAGGTGTGCAGCTGGGATGGAGTGGGATCCTGCAGCTGGTCCACTTGTTGGAAGACAAGCATCTCCACATCCTAACCTCTGTTGTCATGGAGAGCATAGCCATTAGCATTGCCACGCATTTCTCAACATGCAGGCAGTATCTGAATACCCCACCCCCCCGCTACGTGGTCGACTCTTTGGCGAGGATCTCATGAGATGAGCTTACTTAAAGTCGCTAAAGCTAATGTATCAAAGGAATGTTGAAGCTAATGTACCAATTTGATCAACCTGAGATGACAGCCTTCATCTTGTGCCCTCCACCCACACCCATCACCACCACTGAGGGGTTTTGGGTTTTTTCTGCATCTCCATGGTGACAAACTCAAAACGTAGACACACTAACGTAAAAGTTTAGAGTTAAATTCAGCTGAATTCCCATTCCAAAAGGATAGAAGCTGTATTCCCTAACGTGACAGTTTTGTTGGTTTCCAGTAATTGCAGCTGCATTTTTTTGCTACAAACATACAAACAGTAAATGAAATTATACAAAGAAAGATTCAACTATAAAAAAAACTGAAGTGCAAACTGTTGTACCCAACAAAAAAAAAAAAGAAAAGAAGAAGATGACTTCCGACTTCAGAATTCTATTAATCACGTCTGTGAACTGCTGCTGCAGCATCGTTAGCAGTCTGGAAGAACGACACTTTAATCATGAAAGTGATTCACCCGGGTCCTCCACCCTTCTTCTTTTCATGTGTAAATATATGTCTTTCAGTCTCATACTGCAAATTGTAATGGCCAAATATTTGGAATTCACAGAGGAAGTGACAGTGACTGGATCTGAGCTACAAATGTGCTATGCAAATTTGTTCTATATGCCCCACGCGGTTGTCTATATAAATGAGAGGACTGTGGCTTAAACCGTCAGATTTAGGTGTGTATGGGACAATTTACCCTCGGTTTGTTGGCACAGCCGACAAACAATTGATTGGCTAATTGAACCCGGAAGCTCTTTCATGTCTCGACATGTGTTTCCATATAGATGATGGCGATAAGGCGTTTGAAGACGAGAGCCGCCGCCGTAATCAGGACGCCCTGTCAACTTCAAATGGATTAGCACTTGATTTGCGTGGCGGCACTCAAGAGTTCAGTTGCAAATGGTTGGGGGTGTGCAAGACAGGAAAGGGAAAAGGCTGTTCATAGAAGGTGGCGCAGAGGAGGGAAAGAAAAAAAACATGCGCGCTCACATGCATCCTTTGCTCATTAGCGAAAGGGAAAAGCTTTTTGAAGTTTGGGTGTTTGGCAGAAGCCTCGCAGTGGAAGTGTTGCTTTCATACGAGCTTCAAGAGTGATAGAAACACAGCAAAATCCCGACATGACAAAAATCCTGTACATGCGGGCTGTGGATATTCATTTTCAGGCTCACAGATAAGTAGCAGTATAAGCTTTAGCCGCATGTCATTAAGTGTCACTGGGGCTGTAGATTATCCACAGTCGCAGCGCTATATAGTGTCAGGTTGTTTCAGTGTGCATGCTGAGCCTGTGTTTTATCCCAAATTTCCTCAGCACACTGTAGCTTCCTCTTCCACTGTTGTTAATTAATATTCGCCTCTTCTGCTCCGTGTTTGTGTTCCTGCTGCAGCGTGAGCCGGGAGCTGATATGTGGACGCTGACGTGTAAATCTGTGGTAGTTTGAGGGTAAAGACAAGTCACAGGCGACCTAAAGTTTCCATTTTCTTGCAAAGGAGTTTTGTCCTCTAAGCACCAGTGACAGGACATCAATTCGTATCCCCTAATTACTTTGTTGAACTTGGTCGAGTTTGGTCGGGAGAGAGAGTTAAGGGTCAATCTGAAAGTCAAATTTCATGACCAGAGTTATAGCAGTTTTAGTGGTGAGGCTGAAAGCCGACCAAGATCTTAGCCTGAAATGGTGTCAAAGAACAGGAAATATGAAGCCCTCACGCACCACCTTGGCCTCGCCGAGTGTCCGTATCAGTGTGAGAGCCCTCGGCAGCACAGCTCCGTCATTTGGTCGTGAATCTGTCGTTTGTAAAAGGAAAACAAACATCCAGCCAATTAATTTCTCCGGCCCCGCCATCCTGGAGCTTTGCTGAACAAAACAGCCGCGCTCGCTTTGTCTCCCAGCACCCGGTGCCGAGGCTTTTGGTGGATTGCTGTGTTGTTATAGATCCAGCAGGATTGAAATGTCACCGGCAGCTCTTGGTCCTCTAATTGTTTTTTATTTTGAAAGAGACCCACTTCACATCCAGCGAATGCTGGGTGAGGCTCCAGCCCCGCCCGCAGCGAGCAGTGGGTGCGGAGGGCATCCATCCAGGCCCTTAACATGGCTGTAAAATCGTGACTCCAATGCAGCGGACTCCCGTTGCTGTAGCGGGTTAAATGAGTAGAGGAGAGACGGCAAGAAACGTCGTGGGCATCCTCACAAAGGAATCCGCCGGCTGCCATTTTGTTTTGATTTAATTCCAGTGTCGTTGTGTTCCCAGAGAAAAATAAAAATAAAAAATAAGCCGCATCTGAAAACACCGGAGAGGCCGTCTCCGCTTCCTGTTGCTTTGGTTAGAGGGGTAACAGAAAGCAGAGAAAGAAAACAAGGTTCCGAATTGATCCCCCCCACGAGAGCGGTGACGCGGTCTTCCCCCGGTGCCACCAGGGACGTCTTCCTTCCTCCTTCGCCCACTTCAGGGAGCCCCGTCTGTCCCCGAAGACTGCGCCGCTTCCCTGCTCCGCAGCATAACTAGGGCATTTGGGTAAAACTTCACAGCATAATTAAAGAGTGTTGGTGGCTTGTACCCTCCTCTCATTTTCTGTGTGTGTGTGTGTTTGTGCATCAAAGCGCAGTGATGCTTGTGGAAGGAGAGTCAGGTCATTAATGGCGTCGCGCTCCCCAAAAGTCGGCTTCCTGTTTTCCCTATTTTGTCGATTTCGGGCCTCAGAATTGAAGAGGAACATCTGGCTTCTCTTTGACAGGTACAAAATGGGCCCCAGGAAGTAGTGCCACGGTGCACTCTCAAAGAAGAATGGCAGTCGCACATTATCTTGTTATCATATTTCTTTCGGCTGCTCGCGTACGTTTGGCCTCATTACCTTTTGTACACTCCTTCCCATTTGTTTTATTCCTGTCCCCTTCATCTCTGCAGCTCTCCCCGTCTCCTTGTGCGTTCCTCTCTCGTCCTTATAACTTTAATAACCTCCCTTACACTCTTGTCTTGTGCTGTGGGAGGTGAGAGGGAGCAGGAATAAAGAGAAGGGGGGGAGCACAAAGCGAGAAAAAGAATGAGAGAGCAACAGAAGCCTCTGACGGTGCCGGCGGCACGAAGCTCAGTCATTTTCACAGCCAGTCAGTCGTTAAGTTAGTCAGCCTGTCCGAACAGACCGTACCCGCACTGTGGCGTCTTCCTCTTAACTCCCCATTTCATGGATGTGAAATGGAAGAGGAAGTGGTCCCTTTGTGGAACATGAAAGAACACTTTACATGGCGGAGTCCCCCTGGATCCCTCCCCCCTTCACACTTGCTGTCAAAATATTGACTCAGGAGGGGGAAGCAAACTGCATTTGACTCTCATGTGTCAGACACTTTGTCCTTTTGAATTATTGATAGTGCAAGAAGGGAGGATTGTGCTGGACACGAGGATGTATCCCCGGGTCTTTTCTACGTGTCTTCTGAGGTTGTACCTGTAGAACTAATCTGTGGCCGCCGACACGTTCCAGCTCAAAGCACTTTCCTGGAAGAACGGGATGCGATGAAAAGAGCCTTTTAGTGAAACGCCTGACCTCAGGGACGGCAGGGACTCTGGACGTGTAGCTAATGGCACATCGGTGTGGTGGCCGTGTCGCCAGAGCATCCCTGGGTAGAGAATACAGCGCATTCATTTAAGAAAAAAACTACGTGACACCGACTGGCCTGAAACGCAAAAGTAGCTAACCAGTAACTGTTAGGTGAAGTTTTATGAAGGGCTTAACGGTCACCCACCCATCTGTTCGCCCAGCTTGTTCTGGCTCCCCTCAATAAAGGAGCTAAAAGATAAAGAAATGGAATGAAAGTAATCATGTGTTCATTTCTAATAATTATGTCACTGGCAACAGTCGTCGAGCCAGAATATTCTCCATTCAAAAGTGAAGCGTCGGCCCACTACCAAGGTGCTGGTGGAGTCAGGAACAGAACAAGGATTGGTAGAGGAGACGCCATCCAGGGATGGAGACTTTAAAAGTGGCTAAAACTTTGAAAACCGACACTGAACAGGAAGAATTCAGCTCAGTTTGGCTAATTTACTTAATGTAAACACGGATCTTCCAGATATTCTCTGCAGTCCAACAGCACCATGGTAGCTACTGACAGATGTGCTGACTGAAAACCCCCCAAACTGGGGGGGTAGGATACCACAGTATTTTCACGTGTGGTTGCAGTTCCAGTTTTTGGCCACACGCTGACAAAAGGGCTCCTCAGAAGAATAAATCCTGGTCAGATCTCACCCACGGGGAAACAGGAATGAGGGAATCGTGCAGACATTCCCGGACAGGTACCGAGGTGCGTTACTTTTAACCTTTTGGCCCGGAGACACAAACACAAACCAGTTAAGAGGATGTAGAAGATTGTGGACTCCTGTAATGACAGTTAAACACATCTGCAGATGTTTGCCTTTGTGTGCCTTACAAAATATTACTATAATATACTATAATAGTATAATATATTATAATATTACTGGAGTTATGGACAGTTGACCTCTGATGGGACCTCTGGGGCCCGGGAGTGAATCTTCTTAAATCTTTTGAGTCTGGCTCTGTGCTCCAGACTTGGCTTCAGAAAAATGCTAAATATGATTGTGATACGGGGAGTTAGGTCAAATCTCTGGACTCTGTATTATTACGACCAACTCTGGTATTTTTGGTCTGGCAGAGATTAGACAGCATCTTCATCAAACATTCTAATCTTATCTGTATTTATTTATTTTTTCTGTCTCTTTACTCTGCATACCCTGCTACTATAATTAAATTTCCCCACGGGGATGAATAAAGTTCATCTTAATCTTAATCTTAATCTTAATCAAATGGGAATGTGATGGGAATAATCGATTCACCAAACATTCAGTTGAAAAACGAGTTCTAGGTGGTACTTAGATGATTGGATTCTGTTTTCTGTAGTTTAAATGTTACATTTTATAGAAACGTGGACAAAGATCTGAGTTATCTTCCTTTAATGGAGGTTATATATAACTAAAAATCAGTCCCAGTACACGCACACGCACGCATGTGTGTGTATACGCACACACACATATATATCAAAGACCCTTGGCTTTGATCATTGGAAGTCCAAAAGGTCAACGTCCCTCCAGAAACCAGAACATCGCCAAAATTGAATCATCTGTTCCTTGGCCAATTTAATTTCATAAAATTCTGTTTATACATTTTCAATCAATATTGCAAACAATAAAGCAGGCAAACGGCTGTCCCGTAACCTCCTCCCTCCCTGATGAAAGGAGCAGGAGTGGTTTTCACCTTGACTCACCAAAGACGAGGTCTCTTCCTGACCTGAACACGACCCACAACCACCACAGCAGATTCAGCCCAGGCCAAGATTCCGTTTTCTGCCTTCCATTACAAATCGTTCCCTCCCCACTTAGCACTTTGCACTGCGAGGACTCATGTTCACATCTGTGGAGAGCGATCTACGCTCAGCAGAAGACTGTAAATAAACAAGAAAGCCCGTGCGCTGTAAGCAAGAAGCGGCCGTTGCTATAGCAACAGAAGAAATCTTAGTTTGGCTATTACACTTTTAACCTTTAAATGCAGACCTTCCCAAACCTTAATAAGTGCATATTATTTAATCTGGATGGCTGTTTTCTTATCAGAGACATCGCAGATCTCTGCACTCTATTTGAATTTGATGTCTTCATTTGCCCCTAAACGCCCTGATTTGATCCCGCCATACAGATCTGTGAAGCGAGCACACTCGACTGATGCCCCCGTGCAAATGTGTGAAGATCGTCAAAACAACCTTCCGGCCAAGTTGTTCATGAATAACTTGTGATGAAAATGCTGGAGCTAAGAACACACGTTAGTTTGATACAAAATGTAACATGTCTTTGGTCATTGAACCGAACACCCTAGCCTAGTAGCTAGTAGCTAGTAGCTAATGCATTCAGTTCCTGGACACTGAAAAAACGGTGCACGTTGCTTTTTGTGTGTGCATGTGAGGCAGCGGAAGGAGTAAAGGTTAGCTCTCCAGTGTGTACAGATGTGCAGCATTGTACCTTAGCTTCAAACCAGCTGAGGGAGAGGTTCTGAACCTTTGGACCTTGGTGTTATCGCTGAATGCTGCCTAAGGGGCATCAGAGAGTGTATGATAGGAGCCAGGTGGGGCTTTGACATTTATCCAACAAAAAAAACAACAATGCTGTAACCCCATCAGGTCCGTACGTGAGGCGAGCGCTAAGCCACGTTAGCTTGTATCAGATGAGCCGCTGACATTTTTTTTTCTCTCCCTCTCAGTCACTCTGTAAAAAAGTCAACTCCACATCCATTTACCTCTCAATGCATTTCCAATGAGCTGGGAGAGGTCGAAGAACCACGTCGCCGCGTTTGCAGCTTCTGTCCGGTTCAAACCGGCTTGTTTTTTTGTTTTTTTGGTTGGGCGTTTGTTTTCATCTTCCATCGGCTGTAACAGGAAATTACTTTCTATGTTTTCTGTCGAATATTCGGACTGTTAACTTGTAGAAGAGTTAAGCTAACACAGACCTGCTCTTCTTTAAATCTGTGTGTCCCGCATACATATTTAAAAGCTGTAATTGATCCAGTAATTATCCAGCTACCATGTAAATTGTTGCAGGGACAGACGTGGGACCGACACACGGAAAGTCCACCTTTCCATAAACGCGCGTGTCGCAATATCAAGGAAAAGTGCGTCATTTTTCATTGTCCTATTACTTCCTCATTTCCTTCCAGGCTTCTGCTGACACACAGACTTTGTTTCACAAAGCAACGACTGAATAATTTCCGCTGACTTCCTGGTGCACTGGACACCGGAGGCGAATTCACAAAAGCATAGATCTAAGACATTAATTCACATGATTTCATTAAAGATGTGTGATTGCATTAAGCCCATTTGCTACACAGTGGCTGTGGTGTGTAGA
This sequence comes from Takifugu rubripes, assembly GCF_901000725.2. NCBI lineage: Eukaryota > Metazoa > Chordata > Actinopteri > Tetraodontiformes > Tetraodontidae > Takifugu > Takifugu rubripes. The sequence continues at coordinate 1,816,610 of NC_042301.1, read as the reverse complement.
CTGTGTACGCTGCCTTTGTTGTGTAATTTGATTCAGGGGATTTCCAAGCTTATTTCGTCACTTAATTAACTACAGAGGAGTATCAGTGGTGCGCCTTTTTTCTCTTTCAGTTTCAGTTTTGCTTATCTCTCGAGCGCAGAGGTGTGGAGTCATTTGGAGGTCTTTGGCATTCTATGAATATTAACACCTTTCCTCCTAATCTGGAGTCTTCTATTTCAATATTGATTGGAAGATGACAAAAAAAAGAAACATCCTCCCATTAAACATTTCTTCCAGACTCAACCTGACTTTCAGCACCTCCTAAACACTCCCTGTTCCTTGCAGGAATACTGTACTGCTACATTACCCCCTGTGCCAGGAATACAAAATCAGTCGGGTAGGAAGGGTGCTTAAAATGTGCTGATGTTGGTGTGGCCTCCACGTTGCTTCCTTTTATTTAGCCTTGTTATTTTTTTGTTCTGACTGAGTTGGAACACACAGTAATTCAGCTTTCAATCACATTATCTTAATGCGTTTGGAACTTTTTATTATTTATTATGTCACCTCCAGAAGTACTCGGATGACACAGTCATAGTCGGGTGTGTGGAGCATGGACAGGAGGATGAATACAGGGACCTTGTGGAGAGTTTTGTTAGGTGGTGCAGGGAGAACCTCCTGCAGCTCAACGTGACCAAGACAAAGGAGCCAAGATCCTGTGGGACTGCCAGATCCAGACTGACAAGATGGTGGTGGCCAACCAGCCTGACATCGTGGTGGTGGATAAACATCGGAAGACAGTGGTGGTGATAGCAACATAAGGAAGAAGGAACACGAGAAGCTGGAGAAGTACCAAGGGCTGAAGGAGGAGATGGAGAGAATGTGGGGCATGAAGGCAACAGTGGTCCCAGTGGTGATCGGGACACTAGGGGCCGTAACACCCAACCTGAGTAGATGGCTCCAACAGATACCAGGAACCACACCAGAGATCTCTGTCTAGAAGAGCGCAGTCCTAGAAACAGCTAAGATCCTGCACAGAACCTTCAGACTCCCAGGCCTCTGGTAGAGGACCCGAGTCTGAAGGAAGGAGGCACCGCCCAGGAGGGCGAGGAAGAGATTTATATATATATATATATATATATATATATGTATGCTTATAATATATGCCGTATATATGCTTATAATGTTCTAATCTTATTTGTATTTATTTATTCTGTTTCTATACTTTGTAAATACAAAACCTCAGTTATATTAATCCACGTTAGGCTGCTACTACAATTCAATTTCCCGACAGGGATGAATAAAGTACATATTGAATCTTGAATTCAGTCATTTCGGGATAACTAACTTTTTCCTTTGTTGTTGTTGTTTTTGCACATATATAGATATATCGCCTTGGTGGCACCACGTGGCCCTGAACTGTGTTCACAGATCTGCTAACTATGATATGGAGACTTTATCAAGTCCAGCTCTAGATGCCGCTAAGCAAGGAGGAGGAAAAGGGGGATCAAATGATGCTCAAGGTTCATTTTGGAATAGAGATCCAAAAACAAATGAAGAAATATACCAGGTGATTGTGACCAGGAGGCCGAGCGTGTTGGACCAGGTCTGAATAAGCTCGTATGCAAAGGTTGTGCAATGCAATGCTAAGACCATGCCAAAGTGCAAACAAAAGCATTCCACACTCTTTTATTTCCCCCGGGGGTTCGCGGTAGAACGTCAGAACGTTGTGTCAGTGATATTCCTAGTCCTCCCAACCCTCACCATAACCCACTAATTAAGGATAATTAGGGACAGGTGGAGGTATTGGGCTCTTTCATCGAGTATTAGATTCAGCTGATTATGAAGAACCAGCACGTTAGCATCTCAGTGCAGAACTATCCCCACTGGGCTAATTGGGTCTTGAAAGATCCCACTCCTATTTGTTTAGCCTTGATTAAACCTGGGATAAAGGCTTCAATTAAGACCAAAGCCGTAATGATCTAGTCTCAAATGCCAGGCGGGCAGCACCACCGGCCTCTCGCTGAAAGGTCAGAGCAGCTATCACGCAGCTCGTCTCGCAGCATCCGAGCGTGGCTGAGAGGGAGATAGAGAGCGGCCTTGTTGAACACCGAGTATCATAAATACTTAATTGCAAACTCTCCTCTCAGGGCCGTCTGGGGAAAAGGCAACAAAGGCAGTCATTTAACGGCGCCTAAATCAGATATTTATTCACTCTGTGTTTCTATCACAGAGCGCCTCAGGGCTACTACCACGCTAATGCCTGATCAACATGCTAACGATAACAAAGCTGCGTGCGCGCCCATCAGTGTGTGTGTCGAGGAAGCGTGCACTTCCTTCCCCCCCCCCATCTCATTTACCTGTAGGACAATCCACGGGAGCGGGGACACGAATTGCTCGCTATTGACAAACCAGCCGCGGACGACGGCTGCATCCGCGGCGCGTTAAAAACGACTCCTCGCTCTGATTGTTTCATCATTTCCTTTGCAGATAACGTGGCGTGATGAATGCCGGATTTTATAGTCATCCGTACGTTATTTTCAGGTGGCAAGGACAAGGAGCGGGGAGCAGAGATAATTTGTTTATCTGCTTTCAGACTTTTTGTCTGAGGTAATAATGGGGTTAGCGACAGCCTGTGTGTGTGTGTGTGTGGCTTCAGACACACAGGAGAGCGATTGGGCCACACAGGAAGTGTGCTTTTCATCTCTTATTTCTCCAGGTTGCATCAGTGCTGCTTGTCACCGACAGATCCGTCCTCAGTGTCAAAACGTCGGGCCAAAATGTCGTGTTTTTCCGGTTTTTTTCCCCTTCTTCAAATCTTTGTTTCACATAAACATCGTTGCCATATAGCGGCAACTGTCAATTAGACACATTTCTGACATGGCGCGCACCCACAAAGCCGGCTCCTTTGCTTCCCCCGTGGCACAGATTGCCTTGGCAAAACCTTGTTCCACTCCTAATTGTCAGTGGGAGTGTGTGGAACAGCTCCTGCAGTGAGCTCTGCCCCACATCCCACCTGCCTTTGGATCATCACTCAGTTGAGCTTCATCTCCAGGCAGCTGCCGACTAACATATCAATCACACGCTGACCGTGATGATGAGAAAACACATGATGGGTTTTTCCCAGATTATGACACATTTCCGCAGGAGAAAATCCTCGTGCCGTGGTCCAGTAGTAGTATTTTAGCCAAGCTACTTCCTGTCTTTTACTACTTGCCTCTGATCCCATTGAAGCTCTCAGCTCTCGTTTTAATTGCTCAGTTTAATTACTCTCCTCTCCCCTCCCCTCCCCTCCCCTCCCCTCCCCTCCCCTCCTCTCCTCTCCTCTCCTCTCCTCTCCTCTCCTCTCCTCTCCTCTCTACCCACCCCCCCATCAGCAGGAGGGTCCCCCTACATGAGCCTGGTCCTGCTCCAGGTTTCTTCCTGTTGAAGGGGAGTTTTTCCTTGCCACTGTTGCTTGTCAGGGATCAGGCCCTGGGATTCTGGAAAGCGCCTTGATGCAATTTTGATTGTATAAGACGCTCTATAAATAAAGATTGATTGATTGATTGATTGTATTTGCGTCTATTCCGTCCTCCCCATTTGAGCCTGGTTCTGCTCAAGGTTTCTTCCTGTTAAGGGCAGTTTTTCCTCGCCTTTCCTTTCCTTTTTCTTAAATGAGCTTGCGAAGTTTCAAGGGTTGATACACTGAAACCACCACAGCGAACGAAGAGCTGGCAAATTGATTGCCAATCTTTCCACGGTTGCCAATCAAACCAGCTCAAGAGTCGCCGACAAACATCCGTGTTTATTTTGCCGTGACTGCAGCTCCAATCTGGCACGCCGTCTTCGGTTCCTGGTGGCGAACCCCGCCCATCTGCTACTCCGAGCGCTCGACGACAAATGCCACAGTTATTTTGCAAACACCATTTAACCCGGCTCTGATTCTTACTTCCTCAGCAGTGAAAAACAGATGATTTGGTTTGTGCATCAGGGAAGGAGCACCGAGGCATATTCCATCCAGATTGAAGTATTTGTCATCATGCTCTCACGCATGAGCCTCTCTCTCTCTCTTTTACTCTTTCTCTGACAAATGTGTGCCAAACGGAGGCTTCACAAGAGGCTCCGTGCGACTCGCCATCTTAAGATTTATTTTTTTCCATTACCTGGCGCCCTACGTGTCCAAAGGTGGTGATTGATAAGTTTCTGGCCGAGGGTACAGTAGAGATGAAGAATTATTCACACTTACAGTTTGGCTCTTTGAGTGATTATGCAGGAAACTCAAAGCCAGGCAGCTCACAGCCGACACTTTCTCCTTCCCAAATCATCAAACACAGGAGCTTGATTCGGATTCATGAGCCAGCGCCGCGGCTAATGTTGGGCTATCAAACGTTCATCATTTTACTTGGGTTAAATTGGCGGGCATGACACATTCGGCAGCACTCTGGTGGCAGCGCTAACGGCGGAACCTTGAAGGACCGGTATTTCCAGCATAAAAACGGAGACCAGAGCCGCGCTAATGTTGTTGTCTGGAACTTTGTCAAACCTCCAACACAGAAATGAAAGAACAAGGGAAAGGAGCGCGTGAAATGAGGTATTGATACTGTTGCACGAGGAGTGCCACGCAGACGCTAGCGGTGCAGAGCTGTAAAGGCCATCTGAGAAACAGGAATTACAGCGTTAATCAAGTTAAACCAGCCATGGGATGAAGAAACTAACTCCGCTCCGACCTTTTGTCACATCTCGCAATTAGCAATTTACAGTCATGTGGCAATTACAGGGGAATAAAATGCGCTTTGCACATCTATGAGATGCAGGATCGTCGTGACGACAACCCCGATTCCTCATTTTTCGAAGGTTGCTGCGCCGGCAAATTGAATTTCTTTCTAGTGAAAACGATGCCAGGAGAAGATCCCTGCTCCTGTGTCTTGTTCCGGGATACAGTTTAAGTGGGGAGGTCAGACACCCACAGTTACACCACAGCGACAATAGAGCAGTTAATTACTGCCTAATTAAGTGTTTGTGTGTCTGCGAGGGTGACGGAGACTATTGGGATTAGCAAGTGCGCGGCCCCTGTTTTGTTTCCCAGCACTGGTACATTTTCATACCTCGAAGCGAAAACGAAAACGCAGTTTGTGTTCCGCCCGTTTTGCCGGAGCGTGCGCCGATAATGGGACGAACACCGTTGCCTCTCTGGCAACGCAGCCGCCCGCTTGTGTGCATAAAACCGCTCCTCCGTGCAGCGACGACTGGGGCTTTTAAACGTGACGGATGTAGGTGTTAAGATCAGCCCATCTGAGGGCGCGGCGCTGCTCACTTCCTCTGATCATTCTGTTCCAGCCACTGGGACTAATAAGGAAGCACAGCGCCTTGATGTTTGGCCCTCTGGCATTTGAGGTTTACTTGTGGGCGGTGTGGGAAGACACACATGCATATCTATACACACATATACATGTATTAAGCAAATTGCGCGTATCCGCTTTCTCTCTCCTTGTCGCTCACAGTCGCACAAAGCCGCGGCGTTAAAGAGGTACCGAGATGTTTGAGCATTTATAGCAGGCTCGCAACAAATACAGGGCCCATAATTGACCTGTGCTAAAAGCAGTATTTCAGCAAGCGGCTAAGCGGCTAGCAGCCGCCTCCTCTGCTCCGACCTCCTCTCCTCTCTAAGTAAATAATGCTAATGCAGAACTTATTTATTATCCCACGGTTCATGTCCTGATGCAGCACTGTCTTTGGCGAGCCAGAGCTTTTTTAGAGAGTTTTTTTGAAGAAGAGTAACAAAAATCCTTTCCAAGGGTAAGAATACAACAAAAGTGGCATTTTTCAGTCATTTTCATTCACTTTGGGAAGGATTCTTGCGCGGCTGAAGCTAAATTTTTGCACAACAGTAACTCCATTAACATGTCAATGTTATTTTTTCATGGCCTGCTAACACGTGGGTATGTGGTGGTAACTTTAAGTTCAGCCCAAAGGTACATTCAGTCCATTCAGAGGCCAAAGGCCTTCAATGGATGCTATTAATCAGAGCTCATTAGCTTATTTTGTTTAAGCTCGCACATTCCATTTTTCATCTTCCACTTATCTTCCTGTACCTCCTCAAATACTCCTTCTCACCTCAGCTGCTTCTCCATTAGTGTTTCCTCCTCTCTTTCCTCCGTGCCACCCATGCTTTTCCACACCTGCCACCAGCTTTCTCTCATCCCTAAGTGCTGCTGCTTTCCCCTCTCTATCCTCCCAGTCGGCTTCCCACTGCTGTCTCCATGGTTTAGTTATGGTCACCATGGCAACTGTCTGCAAATGGTGGGTGGCTCAGAGCACTGCATTGGGTGGGTGGGAGTTTTAGGAAGGGGTACGGAGGTAAGGGGAAGCTTCTGTGTCTATACGTCGCTGTGTTGAGGCAGCAAATTATGAAATATCCCTGAATGTTCTATGTTCTCTTTCTCTCACTCAGAAACGTGTACGGACAGTTGGTTTAGGTTACCTCTACAGCCAACGCTCATGCTCCATCTACTACAAATGCACTAATGTCAATTCTCTCCCTCACACACACACACGCAGGCTAACACAACACAAAAACACTCTTGTGCACTTAACAGGCACAAAGAAGCTCTCAGTGCAAGAGCATTACAGTTGAGAGGCTTAGCAATGGAAACGGGGTTTTACGAAGACCTGTTGAGTCAAACACAAAGAGAGCAAACTAATGCGAAATTGGCATAAATGTGGAAGGAAATGCAACATGCGAAAGCTTCAACTTTAGCTGCACTGAATTATGGGGCCGGATTAAAGCAACGTGAGTGGGAAGTGCCAAATATCCGCACCTCGGAAAAGACAGAAAGAACAAAATGCTATTGTTCTGTTTCCCTGCGATTTTATCTCGTATCGCGTCTTCTGTTTTTTGGTTTGGACAATCTGGAAAACCTGTGCGAGTGACCGCAGTCGGTAACAAGTAAAAGGAGGCGGCGAGAGCCAGAGAAACTCACCGTTATTGCAGGTACAGCATGTGACACTTTTAAACCCCTCGTAGACACAGTGAGTGCAAAGATGGTGAGGGTGATGGAACCCTGTTGCTCCAAAGCTAAAGCTAGTTGCTCATTGTTGAGGTCTACATGTTAAGGGGCTCATTCTCCATACGAATAATGACAACAATGTTCCTTCAAGAGCCTTTTTGACATCGTTGATCGTGACTTGACATTAGCCGTGGACGCGTCATCGGTAATCGTTTCCCTGGGATCCCGAGTTAACTGGGCTGTTAGCCACCAGCACTTCAGACCCCTTTTATAACCCACACTTCTCTCTATTTCTGTATCTGGTCCACCCAGGTTACTTCAGAAGACGGCGAAGGCGATTAGAAATGCACGAGTCTCCGAGCAGCGTTTGTTTACATTGTTTAAAAAAACAATTCCATCCTTTGAATTAGAAAATCTTGAACTTTTGCTACCTTCCCTCTACCTGTCAACATTTAGCTTAATTTGGAAACTAGCCTTTAATGCAACCACGCGTGATGGGAATGAAGAAGTTGGAGGTTGACACCGTTGGGATGCAAATTAGAAAAAGAAATTGCAGTTATTTTTCAAGGGTGATGTTAAACCTTTAGCAGTTTTACGGTGTTTAACAATGTAGCTATAAGAGGCAGATCTCCACATTTTGGCTGACGTTTAATAAAACAAAATGGCAGCTGTTCTGTTCCACAATTTCCTTATTTGTTATCAAAGGGGAAGGGGAAGGGGGACACCACACCGCCGAGGAGTTAGCTTGGGGTTCAGCATCTGTGGGGATGAGGCGGCCGACACGGGAGAAACACTCCACAGAACATGCAAAGCTGAGACTTTTCCTTGTGACCGTTACACAGTGGCGTGTCTACTGCAGTCGTGTAGGCGTGCATGTGTGTATGTGTGTAAACTGTTAGCTTAAGCACTCGCCTGCAGGTGTATCCGCAGGGCTATAAAAGGGTTTTGCAGCTGTGTAGTTGACACTTGCCTAAATCTTGAGCCTTTGAATAAATACCATGTGTACATCAGACTCTTTTCTGACAACTGTCACCACAATAGTGCTCCCCGGTTGTTTCCGGGTTTATTGTGTATTTATTAATTTATTTTGCTGTAGCTTTGTTTCCCAGCCCTTATCTGTGTGTGCACGCATGTGTGTGTGTGCGTGTGTGTGTGTTGGTGTGTGAGAAAAAGAGAGAGGGGATAGGGAATGAGCAGTCTGTCATGCCTGAGAGGGAGCCAAAGCCTGTTTAAATTGCCTTCTGGCTTCCAAGCCTCTCATCTGCAAACTGGCATCTCTTGTTCTCCCCTTCCTCTCTTTCCTTTTTCTCCCCCCCCCCCCCCCCCCCCCCCCCCCCAATGTCTGCCCCTGCCTCTCCACCTATTTTGTGCATGGGCCTCTCCTCTGTCCACCCCCGTCTCTGCTGTCTCCACTGTCACTTTTCCACTGTCATGCACCTCCGAGAACAAGAACGGCATCTATCATCCCGCACATTCACACGTTCACACGCCGACACGCAGATAATGGCGAATCGCACGACGCGCGTGGCGCTTTAGCCGCATTTTCATCTTGACATGGCAAAAAGCTAAGAGAGGTTGAGTCATTCCGCACTGTTGGGGAGATAAAAAAGGGAAAATCTCAACATTTTCCACCGTAGGGTTTAAAATAAACCCCAATTTCTATGTGATATCAAAAGCTCGCTAATTGGATGAAATTGTTCTCTTCAACCGCTAGCAGCACACGCGGCTAAAGCCGAGGCCTGATTCGCGACGTCACTGTTAGCATGGTTTCCTTGTTCCTTTCCCACAGGTTGCCATGGTTTCAGTTTTAGGCTCCTGGTGCATCGTGCATCAAGCATCAGCCAGCAATCACCTTTGTCATCACTCGATGTCAGAGCGGCTTCTCGCTGCGTTCTCAGCTGCTTTAGCCGCTCCACGATTTGGCAGGAAACTTGAAACCGCAGGTGCGTCTGGATCAAAGCGCATCAAATATATTTTTGGAGATAATCTGGAAGTCTTTAACATGGAAGACAAAGATGTCGGACCCACGACATCAACAGCTGCGCAAGCAATAATTTCAAACTAATTGTGTTTATCTTTGTTTGAAATGATTCCTTTCATCAGTTCTTGACCATATAAGGATAGAATTTATTGATCCCACATCTGGGAAATTCAAGTAATATATATATTATATCAGGAAACAGCAAAGCAGCGTTTAATTCCCATCTGAAACAACTAAAGTTAATGGCCCGTACGGGGATCGAACCCGCGACCTTGGCGTTATTAGCACCACGCTCTAACCAGCTGAGCTAACCGGCCACAGGTGAAACTGGGAGGGGAGATGGGCTGGGACACCTGTAGATGCCTCACCTCACCTGTACGAGGCGCCTGTGTCTCTTCTCGAACCCTTCTCATCATTGAGTCATGTGACTGTTTAAAACCTCTTCAGTGGCTGAGATGTGGGTTGAAGCAGCGTGTTTGTTTTTTTTTCCAGTGCAATATTAGGTAGCAAAGTTAGAGCGATGCTCCAGTCTGTCCATTCGTTTCCAACACAATCCTGGAGTGACAGAGGTAATTACAAATTAAGCCAAGTTTTAATTACTCTGCAAAGCGACACGGCGCCGCTGAAAACAGGAGGCTTTTCGTCCCTCTGCTGACGTATCATCAATCTCCATTCATCACAAATAAACTTTTGAACAGGATTTACTGTCCCCTAGTGTGTGTGTGTGCACGCGTGTGTGTATGTGTGTGTGTGTGTTAGTGCATGCACATACAAGTCTGTTGATAGACCACTAATAACCCCCATTTGTTTGTCCTTCAGAGTAATGGCCCCCATAAATCAAATCATATTCTCTTAAGAGATTTGCCACTGGGCCCCATCTCTCCCTCTCAGTTAGCCTTGTGCCCCCCCTCCTGCTCCCCCACGCTCTCCTGCCTCGCTCCTCTCATAAGAATCCTCCAACGTCTTTTCTTTCCTTCTTCCTCGCACTCCTCGGTCCTCCGTTGATGTCCAAGGTCTGTGATGAGGCGCACTTGATCGAACCTTGTTACTCACAAGGCCCCTTTTTTATTTGCCGTCTTGAGCGTTCCAAGCGCCCGTTTGTTCTCGCTCCTCATCGATTATCACATTAGCGGCTTGTGATGCCTGAGCAGCCTCTGCTTTGTGTGAAGGTTGCCACTGGATGGTGGCGCCGTTCAAGGTGAAAAGACCGCGTGTCAAAGCCAGCGATTCCATTGTTGGAGAACCGGTGGCCAAAGAAAGCGCAGGAGCGCGAGGAAGGGCGCTCAAGGATATCCTTGGAAACTTTGGAAACTAAGCTGTTTAAAGACTCCAGGTTTATCACAAAGTTTTGTTCCTTTTGTGATCTTTCCTTCCAACTCATCTATCTGGCACCTTTTTCCTGAGAGCGAGCTAATGCTGACCTCACCACAATGACCGCTCGGAGTCCTATTATCCACCAATCACAACGGAAAGCTCATATATGCGAATATTTATTCATATAGTTATTTTCATAGAGGCCTTGTTTTTTTGAATTGAGACACAAAAAGCTTCCGCGACATATTAGATGCTAACCATTAAGCTGAATTCATGTTCCGCTGTGCTCAAACCTCGAGCGTAACTTATGCAGACAGCGTCCGCAGTTAGCATTTATGCTCATATGTTAGTGAATTTATGCTACTCTGCGTTTACTTTATGCACTCAGTGACATCCAGTGAATAATTTTGGGTTTTCCCGTCCATGAATTTGCATCTGACTGACAGTCTTTGTAATTCTTTGATGAAGAGGCATGCAAATGTTTGTATTTAGATGGAAAATTATTCCTTTGATTTCTCCCAAAAGGAGCAGAAAATGCAATAAAACTGTCAAAGAGGAACAAACTGTATAGTCACAGCTGTGGCTCGAACCGAAGGTTAACCTTCAAACTTGGCTAAAAGTGCACATCATATACTTATGAGAGGTTTCAGCTGAAGCACGTCAGAAGCAAAAATCAGAAGAAGGTCCAAAATAGTTCTCCGAACTGTGGACTAAGTCCCTACGAACCATTTACCCCCGCACTGTTGCGCAACAATGGGTCACCCTTCCTAACAACTGCCCAGTCTGGCTGAAACTCTCAATCAGAACATCTGTATTCATGTCCCAGTGAAGGATTCACTCTCAGGGTTCTGCTTACTGGATCGGCCCTTATTATTTGTGATTAGGGTCCCGTTTGTCCAGGTTAAAACACCCCAGAGTCTTGGGGCAATTGTGAGGGCACCTCTGGTGCAGATCACACGGGCCGGCTCTGGTTTACCGAACAACAAAGCCGCAGTGGACCCTGGTGCGGTTCGCTCCCTGTGTGAGTCGGACTATTCAGGAAACCAAAAGAACCAAAGGGAGGAAGAGATACGGAGAGCAGTGCATTCTGGGTAGGAAAACTCCAAAGAACTCCAGTGTTTTGTATCAGAAGTGTGGAGCTTAAGACATGCTCAGAGGACCGTTGCTTGTTTTTGTGGTCACCAGGCTGGATGGATTCATACCGAGTTTTAGTATCATAATTCTTGTATCTTTAATCCTTTTAAAATATTTAATCGACAGGATTTTGAGAAGAAAGGAAGAAATCTACACACACCATGATATCTGTTTCTAGAGAAATGTTATCCAGTAGTCTTTTCAGTCAGTCAGGAAATAAATTCTTGCCGCGCGCTTAATGTGCCTTTTTTTTTAAAGGTGTTTTTGGTTGGTAATTTTGGATAATGGAGCAGCTTTGTTTTATAATTGAATTTTCACTCCCTAATTCTGTCTCCCACCTTCAGTCCTATAAATTTGTTCAAAAAATGAATGTCATGACTCAGGCTTTTTAGGATGCTTCTTATCTATTGAACTGCAACCACACACACACACACACACACACACAGATAAGCACAGTTCCAGTTCAACCACTGCATACTGAGTATCTTATAGACTTCAAAGTGGGACAACCCACAGAATCTCTTAGGCAGTCATTCTCCCTGATTACAGTCTCAGTATCTTAATAAGTAATGTTTACTGCACCTGAACATGCACACACACACACACACACACTGTCCATGTGATTTTCCTCTACCTGCTTTTTCAGGCTACTAATTGATATGTTGTTTTATGCAATCAATACATTGCACTGGCTTTCAGGAGTGTGAGGACCTTTAAAGTAACAGTGCAGAACAGGTGAGGAATAAGAGCAGAAATGAATCTTGTGTTTTGAGTTCAGGAGTCCTGCTGTCAATCATCACCAACGTCAGCGTCGTGAGTTCTTCAGAACATGAATATTCATGGCCGTTGCTATAAATAATTCAGTGTCAATTTAAAAGTAAAAAGCCTGATATTCTGCTTCATTAGGACTGTGGAATCATCATCTGCTTCATCTGGAGTCACCTTCCATCCATCCATCCATCCATCCATCCATGTATCCATCCATCCATCCATCCATCTGTGTATCCATCCATCCATCCATCCATCCATCCATCCATCCATGTATCCATCCATCCATCCATCCATCCATGTATCATCCATCCATCCATGTATCCATCCACCCATCTATGTATCCATCCATCCATCCATCCATCCATCCATCTATCCATGGGTTCTGGGTGACGCTCGTCCTGCTTCTCCAGGCTCATTTCTCCGGACCACTTGGACCAAGCTAGGCCTTACAGCATACTTCAAAGCCTTTTGGATCGTATAAACACGTGTCACGAGTAGTTCTTTGATGATACGCGGAAGTGAAAGAGGTGAAGTAAGAGAACCTGATAGGAAACAGATGTTCTGTGTCCAACTATCAATGCACCTACACTTTGCTGCTACCTGCGGGTATTTGGGTAATCAACTACATCATAAAGTACAGCTGGAAACAAATATAATCAGCAGACAAAGACCAGCTCCTTCCAAGTGAAGCTGAGGTCTTTAAACATCTGCTGGGATCTGCTTAATTTGACCTGACAGCCATCAGAAACGTCCAGTTTTGGGGGGCATCATCACGAAAGAGCTGAAAACATAGAAACTAACAGTTTCAGTGTGTATCCTTCAACATCTGTGGCAGGGAAGAGGAACGTCAGGAACACATCTAGAAATTGGACCCAATTTCAAAAGCAGAAGTGGAGTTCTAATTTAGAATATCTTGTCGTTCAAAGCCATTTTAATAATATAAGATGAAAATCCCCAATTACAGTCAGCAAGAAGAGTCCAACTTCTGTACATGAGAGATGAAGGACAAGTGAGACAAAGGTGACAGAGAGACACAGAAGACCATAAACAGGATGGAGTTCCCAAAAGATCAAAGAAAGCAGCAGGAAATTGCATCAATCCCTGAAAATCACCAAATCGTGGAGCAATGAGGCAACGTGCTGACAGCGACCTGCTCCAACAACTGTTCCAAACCCAAAGATTCAGTATTTCCTTCAAATGGGATTTTTTTTTTTTAGCATAAAAATAGACGCCAGCATGATTGGATGTTTTTTATTTCGCTTTGATAACTGCCCCTTCTCCTCAAGAGCACTCTGACTCACACAAGCATATTATCCAACCTTAGATTGAATTCCTGACTCATTAAAGAGGCATTTCGTGACTTCAAGGTGTAGAGAGACAATATGAGCACTTGATATTGTCCTTGTTGGGTTTGTTTGATGCTTCCTTTTAAAATAGCAGAAACTGGAACTGCATCAACAAACTGTGTCCTGTTCACCTCAATATCAAACATCTTAAGATCAATTACCGCGGGAATGTGTACAGTCCCGGCTTCCGGGTGTCTCTCGGGAAACCTTAAAAAAAAAAAACACCGGGAAGAGTTTGTGGAGCAAAATCAAATAAAAAAGAAAAAAAAAAGCACATTGTTTGAAGTCGCCGCTGCAGACTGTCGCCGTAGCTAAATGGGTCATGTCTCAGTATTTCCTAAAGTTTCAAATTATTGCATAGCCTTGCCTTGTTGAACTCTCTCTTAATTTAAGGCCTGGGCAAATGAAAATAAGGAGGAAAATCGTCTTTTTTCCCCACTATTTGTCCTTTATTTCACTTTGTGCCTTCCCAGCCTTGAAATCGGCGTGTTGATCAGATGGCCATTCCAAGCTTTGATCCAGACTGAAATAATGCAACTTTATTTTAAACTTGGAGTCCAACATGTTCCCTCCATGGCTGCATCCTTCAGTTGCATCACAAGATATTTTTGAATCTGAGCCAAATAAAGTGACTGATTGTAATTGAACCATAATGTCTGATCATCATCGCCTTTGCTGATGGCTCTCAATCATCACGCGATCTTCAGGCGCACAAACAGGATTTAAATGTGTTTCCATGCCTCCACCATGCTGTGCAGACATTTGTGACGTTATTTAAGCCTTTGGCTGTATGTAATGATGATGTCTCCCCTCTGTGATATGGCCATTTATCCACCGGTGGGGTTGGATTTAAGAGAACAGAAACTTAAAAAGCCACATGATAAAATTGAAACCACACCTTGGTCAACGCGTGCCGCTGCTCCGACCTTCACAACATGTATTTTTTAAGGCCATTTGGTGCTAATGTTTACTTAAATGAGCTTTAGCAAAGGGTTAGCAGCTGTTGCTAACAGCTAGTCTTCCACCTCCTCCACCTTTTTTCTCCCTCCGTTGTTTCCTGGCATCAGCACCATCACCATAATACACACATAACATCTGAACCATCAAATATTTATATCGTATTACCGCACGTGGGACTGAAAAGAGCCAACTGGGCTGCACATCTTCATGGGAAGCACGTGTCATGCTACAACAAGATGTAAGGAAACATCACAGCTCATTGTACATGCGTGCTTTGACAGCCTGTGAATCACATGCAGGGAATATCCGCCGAACGTTCTGGGAATTTTAAACCAAAGGGATGAAACGGCGAGAGGAAGCAGCAAGGTAAGGTGGTGTGTGGAAGTGACAGTGGGTTTAGGAATCCAGGTTTAATGGAACCACATTATTCAAATGTCCTCCAGGGCAATTCCAGCTGTTCATCCCGGGCGCTGCTGCCACACTGTAATTTTCAATTTCTTTTTCCTGCTCTTATTCTCCCTCTCCATTGCCCCGGCTCTCATTTGCCCTCTTGAAACCTCCTGTATTTTTAAAAAGTAGCTCTGACTTACCCCCTTCCCCTCCTCCCTTATTCTCTGCCTTCCCTGTAATCCCATCCACAGGCGTTGAGTGACAAACCTAATTGGAGCGCAGAGAGGGTCCGGCGGGAAACCAAACATGAAGCAAAAGAGACTCTCACTTCTATAAAGCAGCATGCAAGAGATGGTGGGAGGGAGGGAGGCAGTGACGGCCAGTCAAACACAGACAAAGTGAAAAATCTGTTGGTGTGTGTGTGTCTGTGTGTGTGTGTGAGAGAGAGAGACCAAGAGGTGGGGCGAGGGCTACCTTGTTTATGGCTGAAATGTCAGGTTTCTGTCTCTCCCTGTGGAATCCATCTGTCATTCTGATTAAAGATTTGTTCTTATGCTGTGTCACATTGCAGATTTTTCTGAATGCTGCTGTGCACCCTGCTGTTATTCCAGTCAAATGAAGCTATTTCAACAATACTGGAACTACATTCGTTTGGTTTGACTCTGCTGGGTGGGTCATTGGCAGCATTTTCCATCACATCTTCATAAACTAATAGTTCAGCGCATTTATTTAAACTGTTTAAAGGTTTACACATGATTTCCAGCAGTGCTTGTTGTGTTTGATAGCTCAGGACCTGATTGTAGAAGTTTAACACACAGACGCTGCCTTTTCAAGTCTTAAAATCAGTGTGTTTGATTTATCTTCTTTATATTTCATACCCTCTAATTTGTGTTTACTGACTTCAAAGAGAATAAAATGATCAAATATACCGGTTCACCGTCCCACTCGTTCCACGGGAGCTTCCTGAGACAGTCGACATCCACCGTACGGCCACGCCAACAGGCTTGTGGTTCACAGCCCTTCTTCCAGGCCAGGTCATTGAAACTGGTCTTGCCGAGGCGACACCGCATCATAGAGGTTATGGGTTTGATGCCAACGTCGTCCCCGTGGTGCTCTGGTTTAATCCACCATCAAGGTTTGGTTGGACTGAGGACTCACCCCCTGTCTGACCTCTTAAATGTTATTAAATAACGGCAATCCAAGCAAAGCTTTGCTTCCTGTTCTTTTGCTCGCTCAGACAAAAATGTGACCATTCCTCTCAGCTGCAGCCATTAACAAGATTTTTTTTACATTTCGTTAAGCCTCCCTGGGAGTGCTCTGTCAATCTCATTACAGGTCAGAGTGAACCCCGCGCCAGACACTTGCTAGCAATTGTGAGCGAGGTACGAAGTTTCGGTCTGAATCACCGTCAGATGTGAAACGCACTAATTGGCCGGCAAACACGGTGAGGTGTGAAAGAAAAGATGAAAATGCCATAATTACATGGCTGATTCAGTTGCTCCTATTAGATATAATTTAGATAATAATCCGAGTCTGAGTTGGTTGACGACTAATGACCACTACTGCGAAGCCACAACCGCGTTTCATTTTCGGCAGAATTAGCACAGTTCTTATCTTTGATTGGATTTTTTGGGCTGTCCGTGCTGCTCTTTCATTACACATTCATAAGAAGAAAGCGCTCGTCATGTTTATGAGAAATGGCCTACAACAAGGCAACAATTAGGGAAGTCGTGAGGATCTATTTGAAGTCAGGTCCACGCACCATGTCGGCCTTAGGTGTAGTCACATCATTAAAACTGGCATCAGGGGCAAATATTTGCCATTCTCTTCCACAGCACAACGCTCTCCAAACCCTCAGAAATACCCCACCCCCCCGGGGCAGAGGCCGAGTCACTGAAGTCCCAGCAAAGCAGGCCACTGAAACATTGCACACCGAGGCAGCCTGACAACAGAGAAGGGGGGCTTAAGCCAGCTAAAGTTGTTGAAAGATGAATGAAAACAGCCGTCGAATGATGTTTAATGAAATAATTAGCTGTCAAAAGGCAGGCCATGAAAGCGGTGCAAAATCTATCACAAGGAAGGGTAAAATCTCCTGGTTTATACTTAATCCGGCCTTTCAGGGACTTTCAGGATACTGGGTGGTTATTTATTTTCTTTGACCAGATTAATTGACAGGCTTGTGAAAGAGTTGACTGAAAAGCCACGACCCAACAGGCCAAATCTGTAGCTTAGAGACGCGGCCTGCAGCAGAACCAATGTTGGACTGAACCTCTACACGCTGCCGATTTTGTGGAGTTCCTCATACTTTTTGTGAGTGTGAAGGTTAATTGTGATGTCAAGCTTCCTTCAGTGTGGTTCGTGGACTACAGCAAAGCTTCAGGGAACGCCATTTCATATATTCTCATTCAATACTGAAGTATTAGCAGGTCCTCTGACCGGAACTTCTGCAGTTTTGGTATATAGCTGGACAATACTGGAAGAAATTTGGAACATCCAGTGAAGAAAATCTGATTTGTTGCATCGGAACAGAGAAAGTCTTACTTCCATTGTCCCAAACTTTGTTCACCACTGTTCCCAAACTTATAGCTTTGCTTGGTAAAACGCTACCTGACCATCTGAGGATGCTTCATTTGCCCAGCAACACAACGTCCTTCCTTGAACCCGGTCCTATCTTGCCGGGCTTTGAGTGCGAGTGGGAAAATTCAAAGCCTGGGAAAGGCTCCTTTTGGCTTTTGAAGTTCCCAGACCTGTTTGCGTGAAATCAATCGTGGGTACCTTTTTTCAAATGCCTCACTTCAAAGTGATGTCCTGTCCCACCGCCGCGGCTGAGGCCTAACTCCATTTTCATCAGCAAGAGATTGATGCCTCTCGGTTCTTAAGTAAGATTCCGCTCTCTGATTACAGCTCCCCTAGTTGTGGGATTTGCTAATGGAACATAAAAATAACTGACCCTGAAACTGTCGGTGGGGGGGGGTGCATTATTTAACTACTCCTGCCACGGCCTCGGGGGATAAATGGAGGAGAGAAAGGTAAGATAGGGAGAAAGGAAATGAAACAGAAGGGGGAGGACAGCGGAAGGCACGCATGACGCGCTCGAAGACACGTTTCGTAGCCGTACGTTGGAGTGAACCCTGGCGTACCTGCAGCAGAACACAAAAACAATGGATCAGCCCTGCAATGTCCTTGTCTGTGACTTCCGGCGTTACCCTGCTTGGCTTTTGTGATTCTGTAAGGGTCACGCACACCCCTCGTGTTGTTGTAATTGGTCTCCTGTGCGTGGATGTTGCTGTAGCATTCCGAGTGCCTCAAGGCTCTGGATCTCTGTGTCTGGATGTGGTGCGAACAGGTGCGATGGGAGTAGAATAAAAAGTGAAAGGGGAAAAAAAACAAAACAACAACAATAGCTGTACATAAGGGGCTCGCAGAGAACCAATCCCATCGTTGATGTACAAGTTATTTCACGTCTGTTTCATTAATTATTAACAGCAAACCGCTTTTGTGGTCCCCATAACAAAAACAGTGGCGACAAATGAAGAAAACGGAGAGAAAATGCGCCCGGCGGGAGACAGCCTTCATCTCATCAACAACAAGGAACACGAGGAAGGCTGGAGGTGCGAAACAAAAGACAATAATCTGTCTATGTGTTTTTAATTCACGCGGACCGTTTCTGTCCGGGCTCCAGAATCTGGCGGTCCTGGTTGATGTTGTGTGCGGACTTTAGGAGTCAGGAACGAGCTCCAAGCCGGTGGGAACGCTTCACTATTTGGGAATGAATGAATACAAACCCTTTCCTCTTCCTGGCTAATATCAATCATGACTTTTTTTCATCCTTCACCACGTGGGTGGAATGGAAGAAGCTTTATTCATAGATGATATTTTGAATGTCCGTCACCAACTGCATTTGCATGTGAGGCCAGTGGAGGCAGCTGTGGCTCAGCCGTTCCACTGCTCAGGAGGTGGAGGGGTTGACGTCTCCTGGTCTCACAGTCCTTGAGCAAGATTCAGTACCTGGGAACAGCTGTAGGTGTTCAGTCTGGAGGGTGTGCACGTGAGTTTGACTCCTGCATATTTAGTGAGCTGGATTGTTGATTCACATTTACAATTGAAGCGCAGTAGTAGGAGGACATTTCAAAAGCTTTCACACACACACACACACACACACACACACACACACACACACACAGCATGCTTCAGAACAGCAGAGCAGAGAATATCAGGTGTCCCGCAGCATATTCCACAAGTCAAAGGCTCCTTGACTGAAATCCACCTGGCACCTTCTCTTTAGCAGGAATATAAAAGAAAGCCTCAGGCTGGACGTACAGATACATGCACGCGGCACTTTAAAAGCACAGAAGGTCGATTCACAGCATTCTGAGAGCTGACCAGTGAGTTCCTTTACTTCTTATAACAGATAATATGAAATTCATCTCTCCAATCATTAATATTCATGCCAGAAAAATGGTCAAATACACAATGAAACACGGAAAGAAAACCCACATACACGCAGCCCATATGAGCACCCCTGAGAAGGTGATGTTTGGAAGACCCATCAAGGCCGAGGCAAGGGAAAGGCCTGTAGGGGAAGAGTCAAATAATGAGCCAAATTTTAAAAAGAAACATCCAAAAACACCAGTGCCGAGTCGGCACCCCTCCCCCTCCTTTCTCCTCTGTCTGACTGCCTCTGCCTCTGCTGCCTTATCTTCTGACGCTCACACCCGCTCAGTTAATCTGATGGCGATGGCGGAGATCAACTCAAACGTCTGAAAGTTGCGCCGCAGCCCCGTGTTTGTGTGTCTACATGAATCCAGTCCTCAAGGCACGGCTTAATTGGAGTGTCTGAGGCCGGAGACACAACAAAGTGAAGCGCTAATGTCTGAGACGGTGAGTGAAGGGAAAGGAGAAGAGGAATTAAAAAAGCATGCTGCATGCAGCTTCAGAAGGGGGATGACTGTTTCTACTGTGTGCTTCACACGTGCACACACACGGTCGGTCAGGGCGGCGTGCCAGAGCGGGTCCGCTCCTCTGATAGCCCGGGAGGTGCCTCACCGACCCATGAAACACTTTCCTCTTTGATTCTTTTGCTGTTTCAGCCATGTGATGCACGCTTCTTCCCAGCATGTGCTCGTTTAGTCTCATTGTGGTAATGGAAGTTGCTCTTTTCAAGGTGCATTGTTTCCGTAGGTCCCGCCAGCCTCGGCAAAGTTGGCTGCCAGACTAAACGCGCTTGCTACCCTGTCCTAATTGATTTGTTTGCGCGCGTTGATTGAGATGAGACGCCGCCGCAGAGTGTAAATGTTCAAATTATGAAAAGCAGACTGCATAATTACATCTCCGACTATTTCCCAACGGGAAGCTCCCAACGGAGCCGGAGTAAAGAAAGGTGGAAAAGCAGAAAGCGGGGGGCAGGGGGGGGGGGGGTGCAGGGGCAGGGAAATGCATTCAAACAAACTGGAGAGTAAACGAAGTTTGATTAAGGGGATTTCAATCACTACATGTCTCCTGGCTCCAGCACTCCAGCTGCCCTTGAGACTCCTGGATTAAATTTAAACAGTGGATTAAATTAATCCACAACCTGGGATTAGGATTATGAGTGTGGGTATTGAGAGATTTATTGCATGTTTCATAATGGATTTACAAGATTTTTACGGGTTTAAACCGGTATATTGTGATCCCCGGGGTGACGGAAAAGTACAGCAGACAAACGAAAGCGAGGCGCCGCCGACAGAGGAGTGGATTATTTTTAAACTCATCTTTTGAAGGTTTGTCCTCACGCTCCCCTGGTGCCGGAGATGAAGAGAAAAATTTCCCTGCGCAAAATGGGATCGGCGCGTCCTCGGAAAATGTGATTTATTCAAACCAATGTTTAAAGTATCGGTTTTGATTGAATTGTGACAACGGTGCCGAGGAGCCCAGGAGGGGCCGGCGGGAGTTTGTTGGTTTAAACTGGGATTTTTTTCTCTCTCTCTCTACAGAAAAACAAAGAAAAGTGCCAAAATGCTGCACTTACAGCTACATAACAGGTGGTCCAGCGTTCTTAGACACATATGCTCTTAGGTGGGTTCTATTTCAATCTATATCCACATTAAAGAGATTAAAGATTACGGAGGATGGCTCCAGCAGCAGCTGGGTCCAAAAGCAGAAGTCTCTCCCTCGTCCACGGTTAACAGGATTACCAGTGTGAAATATTGAATGCCACAAAGTATTTTAGCCTTTTTTTATAAATATAAATAATCTGTATCATGTGTTTGTACCAGGTCGACTAGAGGGCAGGTGTGTCTGGTTGGCACAATCTCATGCTAAATGTATGGTAGGTATGCTATCTATCTGTTTCATCTGCAATCTGTTAGCAAAACAAGAAGTGATTTCTCCCAAGGATATATCGGCCAGTGGATGCTTCCACCGATCCTACCCGTGGCCCTTTCACTTGAAGACAGGCTAGTTCTCCTTGTTTAGAGAACTCATGCGGTGCACGTAATAAGGTTGTGACAATGCAGCACTGCTGTGATAAAATGCCATTCCGCTGCCTTAAAGCTCAAATGCTATGTGTGACTCAACCAATCATTCCAATGTCGATTTAGCCTCCGCTATAGATCAAGTCATCTTATGTCATCCATGCTAACGACTGGAGCTCTGGTCCCATCAACGTCCATGAGAGATTTGCAGACTATGATGAGTCCTGCTGGAAACGGGGTCTAAATCGCCTCGTTGTGTGGAACCAGCATGTTGTGATGATGCGATTACCAGCAGGTATGTGTAGTTTCATCACGTTTGCAGCAATGCTGGTGCAACCACAGCGGGAGTGAGCTCCACGCTGTAGAAGGTGGAGCACGGTAGAGATTCCGCTCCAAAACCTACTTTTTCATGATTTCGTACAAAATGGATCAAAATGTTTCAACACAAAAATGGCAAAAATGTTACGGCAACTTCTCCAGAAATTACATGTAACTGTGATTCATGTTTGTAATATCTATGTCATATCCCTTGTATTTGCTTAGTTTCTCTCCTTTTCATGTATTTTTAAGGGGTCTGTCTTGTAAAAAATAAAATAAAACCTGCTTGGAAGCCACAGCTGTCACTAGGCGAGCGCTGTTTCTGTCTTCCGTGAGGTCGGTGGAGATATATCAGCTTCTTTGATCACATGCAGACAGCCCATGTCATTCTGCTCTGCAGGAATATTAGAGACCCAGACTGTATTCCCACGATACCATCCAATTTGGTCTTTGCTCAATGCCATCTACGGCACCGAGCGGACAGCTGCGGCACAAATGTGGCAACATGTCACCCTCTGGTCACAGCTCAGCCCCCCGTGTCAGTCCGGTTCATTTAAGTTATCAAAATACCAGAAGCTGGGCCTGTCCGAAAAGTAAAAAGGTAGCAACTCCAACTGACTGTGCCCATTACTTCCTGCTGACAGGGTCTCTGAGAAACTCTGCACTTAATTACACAGTACCTGCCACAACGGTGTAACCACACATCAGCCATCACTGGAGTCAAGCCTGCCATCGTTTGAATTTGGACTGCTGGTCAGAGAGTCCCTGCAGTTTTGGGATTAAAGGGATTCTACTTGTACTAATGGCAATGTTTGCTTTACATTAAATACCCACACTTGAGGAAAAAGAAGCATCCGTCTTCTACCTGTGTTATCTTCACCTTGTTCATATGTCTCGCTAGTAACGGCATAAAGCGCGATGATCAAAGCATTCCATCCTTCAATCTTCAAACACCATCTCCCTTCTGGTGCCACGCGGGGGGAGGAGCTTAACACGAGGAGAGGTACACCCTGGAGGAGCCAGGAGAGTTTGAGGGGTTTTGTCTACTTCTATTTTTCCCTTTCCGGGTCATGGGGAGGGTATCCAGACAGGGTTCACCCCTGGACGGGTTGCCAGTTCATCGCAGGGCCATCTGTGGGCATTTGCGGGTTTGATACCTTGCTCAAGGGTACCTCTGGCACGCTCCCCTACCGCCAGAACACCTTCCATATTTTGTCTACTCCGGGACTTGAACCAGAAACCCTCCACTTCTCAGCTGCCACTGCCCCAGGATAGTTTTTAAGAACCATAAAGCAACAAGGAAGAAGAAACCTCCCTTCTTGCAACTCCACATTTGCTCCGCAGAACATTTATTCCTTTTTCCCTCTGCTGGTCTTCAGAGTCACGCTCTTCAGCACCGTGTCCCCTCTGATGTGCTCTGAGACAAAAGACATGGAAGAGCAAGGACGCGCTGCCGTGGTTACACGAGTGAGCTGTGTGACAAATGGAACCAGTCCCCCGTTTTCAGACAGAGCAGAGTTCACTTCTTTGACCTGCACCGGATTTCAGAGTTCAGTTTCATCCCCTCCCAAACGAGGCAGACTATCACAGGAAGCGAACCCTGGTCCGCTGAAAGTGGACTGACGAAAACACCCTAATTCTTCAGTCCAAATATGTGGTTAGCATATACCAAATTCCTTGAGCCTCTTGTGATCTGCAGAGCTGCAGTCATTTTGAAAGCACGTCCAGCTGCCTTATTAGTTACTCTCGATGAACCACCCTGACTGGAATCTTTTCTGATTCAATTTATTTAGTTCCACTGTCACAACCTTGACAGATGCCACTTTGGTTGGCTTGCTTCTGGCAGGGGGTCGCGGATCCCGGGGGAAATTACTCTGCTGTGAGTTTCACCAAAGTGAATTTGCTATGCTAACTGCAGACACTCCGCTACGTGTGGATTTGCCTCTTGCTAAGTGCTTTCCTTCAGCTGTAGCATGATACAGATGTTACTTTTCATGAAATCCACCATGGAAATATAGCCCATTTCTCTTTTAGTTGCAGGGAGCCACAGCAGAAGATAATCGCCCACCCACCCTTCTTCACAAATGTTCGTGATGGTCTTTTATCTTTCAGCCTTGAGGAAGTTTGCTTACAGTCTGTAAACACCCTTGAATTTGCCCTCAAATATCTGTACAAAAATGCGATTTCTTCCAAAAACCAGTCCTTCTCTGGTGATAGTCGACGCACTAACGCCCATGTGTTCTTTTCATATTTGTTACCTTTTTTGCCCTTCTAATTTTCCCCTACCAGAGGCATGCATTTATTTCAATAAATCATTTCAGCTTAACATATTTTCATTTTGCAGGTATGAAGTGAGCAAAACCACCGCAGGTAAACTCCTCCTCCTTTCTTTAAGCGCAGAAATCCGACTCCTACCCACGCACGGCGCTCCACGGAGACGGCTGAATGGTCTCTTCACAGAGCGGATGGAACTTGCTTAATTGGCGGCAGTCTATCATGTTACAACTTCTCTCATAAAATCAAAGAGTAGTTAACACAAATGAGTTAAGAGTCTTCAGCAGCAGGAAGATACCGGATGGATAAAGCGGACACTGGACGGAAATTGAAGGAAACTGTTGTTGTTGTTCTTTTTTTTAACTTTATTTCACATCAGCATAAATGAATATGAAACCCTCCTCGGTGAGATTCGTGGGGGTATTTTGCGTTTTTATCCACATATAATAACCATAATTAATCAGGAATATTCATACGTCGGCCTTAGAATAGAGTTTAATGGGGATTTATATGCAGATAAAACAGCTGGATAGTGACAAAATCATGTAATGAGCTGTTTTAAAGCCATTTGAAAAACGAAAGCGTCGACAAAATCCTGCGTGGGAAACAAGAAGTTGATCAGGTAGCCGCCACCGTCGTCAGTGATACGGATCAGAGCTTCAGCGGAGGACTGGATAACTGTAATTACCCAATATGTGCACGCTCTACAGCAGAGATTTAAGGCATTTTATCAGAGCTATAATACTACAGTCACCACAGCGTATTAGCTCGGTTGATTATGATTACGGCTGGTCGTCGGTGGCAAATCCGCCAAAATTATCCGGCCCTTTGTCTTTAACTCTTATGGGCAGATTTCTGGCGGCTCGGGCACGTCGCGGAGTTCATTGGCACTACATTTCTTCCTCTTCTCTGTGGACATAATCCTGCTGGCTTCATCATACTGTGACCTTGAGCTCACACTGGGTCCATTTGTGGCCACGCATAGAGCAGAGTTCTCATCCAGAATATCCTGGATCGAAGACTGAGGAGAAAGTGTTTGGAGAGAAGGCTGGAGCAGACTGGGTGGCGTCTGAAGTGAAGAAGAAGCTGGGTCCAGCTAGAGGACAAGGTCCTCAGTTTGCTGGTCAAGCTACGTTGCCAAAATACAGCTTTGATTGTGAGCGCCGGATGTTTCACGTGGGTGAAATTAGTTTGATCTACATGGCGGCTGGACTCTGTGTAGCTTTGGAAAGGATGAAAGAACATCCTGGGAATGCCTTCCGGAGGAACTTCTAAGACTGTGCCGTAGGGGGAGCCTTTACAACTTGTTTATTTCTAGTTTGGCAATTCTAAAACTCACCGAAATCGAAGTAAACTTCATAGAAAAGTTTAATAAATTATGGTAATTTCTACAACTGAAAAATATCTTTTTTTTAGCAACCTGATATTTTTTCATGTCCTTGTGGAGACTTCCAAAGACATAACACAATAGCAGCCCCTCATGCTAAGCCTAACCAGCCTTAACCGGAACCCTAACCTAGACCCCATTCAAACTTCACCCTTATAACCACGTCTGAACCCCTCAAACACTTGGAAGTTGTGGTGTCCAGCAAAAATATCTATCTATATATATATATATATATGTCTTCCTTTGGTGATACACAGCGTGGCTGTCACTGGAGGGGTGTTGTATTTACTCTGGAACGTTCCCTTATTCTCTTAAAAAGCAGCATCCTGCTGGAGGTGGGGCACACACAGAGATAGAAAGAGGAATGTGTCCATCAGACGATGCGGTGCCAGGGGGAAACAGTGCCAGCAATCTTGCTAAAACTCCCACCCAAACTCCGCCCACCACACAAGCACACACGTATACAGATGGAGCTTCCTGCCAAGCAATCCTATTAAACTCTAAGTTGGGAATTTAATCTTTTAACAGGGAGGAATCCTACAGACAGACAGATTGAGAGATGGGCAGAAATATTCTTTCCCTTTTTCCTCCTCGCTCCCGTCTCCATAGTGACCGTCCTTCATGAAGCATCCTTTTGTTTGCACTCTGGGATCGATGGCCGCGGTGCTCAACGCTCAGCACTGTTAACAGTTAACATGAAGTTTAATGACACCAAACGAGCCCCGACAGTGATCGCAACAAACACAACAATAAAAAAAGGAACTTCATTTGCTTAAAAACCTCAGTTCCAAAGTAGAAAAAGTCTATCATGAAAAAGCGAAATTTGACCAGATGCGAGGCCGTGATCTTTGCTTTATTAGCACCGTAGCTTCCCGCTGCTTACATCCCAGCGTTTCATTTTGGGTTTTGTTTTAGCTAAAAATAAATCTCATTAAAGGGCAGCCTGCCTCATTTGGTCTCCGTCTTAATGCCGACTCTGTCTTCAGTGACATTGTGAGGATCTTACCAGGAGCTGCATTACAATTATTAAAACAAAATCTGTAGAATGGACTGTGAAAAAAATGGACTTAGAATCAATTCAGAGTGCACTTTAGCTTATAAGTGGGATTTAAAGGGGATAAATGCTTGCAAGGCTGAGTTATTTGGGTAGATTATAGGAATTAGGACCAGACAGTGAAAAAAAATCTGTTTATTGTTCGTTGTTTTTTTGGAAACACGGTTGTGTTTTTAAATGGCACCACCACAGCTTTCACATGTTCCAAAATAGCGGTGGAGGCTCGGTCTGTTGGGAGCTGAGAAGCGGAGGGTTCTGCTAGTAGGGAAGGTGCCAGAACACCTTTAGAGCACTGCCGAGGTGCCCTTGAGCAAGGTACTGAACCCACAAATGCTCATATGGGGCCCTGTGATGAACTCATCCAGGGGGGACCTGCCTTTTCCTGTTGTGGACCCTCCCCGAGTTTTTAAATGTAGTTTCCCAGCTGCAGGAACACAGTGGTGCCACTGGAGGCAAGACTGGGATCGGCTAAGGTGGGAAGTCTGTTGCCTTCTCCAAAAATCCCCAACTGTGATTAAAGATTTCTGCCTCCAACACGCTTCTTTCCCACCAACTCTGCTTGTTTTTTTTTCACAATCAAATCGTTTCGGAATTAAATGCATATTCGTAAAAATGTCATTACTTTCAAGGTCAGATGGAACAGAACAGAGGCGACTAACCAGCTACTCCACAAATGAAGAGTAAACACACTCCTTATTCTCCTTCCTGCGTCAGATTCAACATTCCAATGGTTTGTACCCGTTTAACTTTGCCGTGTGCCACACTTTAACTTAACGGTTGTTTTTATTCATCCATTCTAGCAGAAGTGGAGCAGCCTAGATATCTGTTCCCCAGTTACTTCAACTTCTTTCCATCCTCAGTGTCCTCAAGTACTCTGAGGTCCTCTGGGAGATTTTACCCCTCCAGCGTGTCTTGGCTGTATCCACGGAACTCCTCCCAATCAGTCAGACCCATGAAATCTCAACAGGGAGTGGTGACCAGGACGCACACCATCCACACTTCCTCTGGCTCTCTCTGTGCAGAAGAAGCGTCAAAAGCGTCGCAATCATTTAGATTTCCCTTTATTACTTAAAGAGAGGCCTAATTTCACTCTCTAACGGAGCCATAATCTTGAAACTGATGGAAGGACGGCCGATATTAGATATGTTTTAACTATTTCCCCCAAACATCCAACTTTTAGAAGCCCGCAGATATTTTAGAATATTATTTTATTCATTTTTTTTTATTTCTTTTGAAAGGGAGATTTGGGGAGATTACAATCTCCCTTGAAAGGATTCGGAGATCAATCACAGCCGCCGGCATCTCGGCACACAGAAACTCATAGTTACATCGCTTCTGTCTTTCCCTCCACCCAGAGACACACATGCACACACAAACACCAGCTTCTATTCAGAAGTAATGAAGGCCCGTGTTTGACAGGGTTGACGCAAGTGCGCTGAAACAGAGCGTGAAGGTCATGCGGATGCTGGGAGAGCCCAGGCTGCACATTACTGAAGTGACAGTCTCGTTCTGCGTCTCTACATTTACACGCAGCGCTCGCTCCGCGCGCCCAGAAACGGGCAGTGATCACACGCGCACACGGTGCACGGTTGATGGATGCTGTTTGGGTTGGAGAGGAAGTATCCTGTTGTTTCCAAGTAAGCACTTTCTGCTCACTGCTCATTGCCAGGAGCAATGGTCAGTGAAGAGGGCCGCTGATCTCTTTCCCCCTGACGGGAGGAGAGGAGGACTTAATGGTGGACTCTGGGTGCTTACTATTGTCCTCAAGCCATGTTTGCTGACTGGATTTGCTCATTTAAAAAAAGACTCTTACGTAGTAATTTGATATGGATGGGTTTTACATTACTATGGGTTTGAAGAAGGAAGCAGCTCCATCTATACCTGGAGAAGCTGGGAGCACCAGATCATCCCAGTAGACTGCTGGCTTCCTGCTGGTTCCACGGGACCCCCCACCTGCTGTGGAGCTGGCCCCCTGTCCAGGTAAGGGAGGCTGAAACTCTCCCTACTTTTAAGGTCAAGCTGAAAACCTTCATTCTAGTCAGTAATTCAATGACGACAGTAGTTTTTCCAGCTAAGCTAAAGCTCACTGTTAGAACAGGATGAGGTCACCCGTGCCATCACCTTCCTCGTACAGCCACAGGCCGAGGCTGAGGGGGCACAGAAACAGCGTCCAATTACATCTTTTTCCCCACCTCATTCTTTATGTGTGCACCTCTTCCTCTCTTCTCCCTTAAGTTAGAACTGGAAATACCGATGGCCGAATCTGAGTCACAATGACTGGAACTGCATCCAATAAGATGCAGAAATATGAGTAAAATAATTCAAATGAGCAAATATATAGTAAAGAGTTTCTTTGCCCTTCTGCGTCTCTGTGCAAGGAGCTCAGTGATGCTCCGACAGGCACGTCGGATTCGGCCGAGAGCTTCCAAACACCTGCAAGTCCTCCTGCTGCCCACCCAACTTTTATCACCCCATCACGACTGCAGCCTTGAAAACAAGCGTCCTCCCTTCCCAGAAGGAGTGACCCGACCGTTTCCCCCGTTTCTGCTGGCATTTAAAGCAGCCTCTGCTTTAAGTGTTGCTCCTCTAGTTCCCCTGCCTCTTGACCTGCTGTCCACCACCTGACACCTGAGTCAAGAACCTCGGCTTCAGTAAACCATCACTGAGAAGGTCAGCCTAGTCTGGACTTCCATTTCAAACCACTGGACAGCTCTCACTTGTTTCAAGTGAGAATAAATGATCACTTGGTTCCAAACCTACATCACCCACAGAGCAGAGGGGGTCATAAAACCATACAAGTGTGAACTTTATGACCCATAAAGATCGGCTGACGTTGCTGATTTGACAGTTCAGAGTTCAGAGAATCTCCAGAAATGACGTTTTCGATATGGTATCATCAGGAAATGGGAAAAGAACCTGTCAAAAGGCCAAAAGAGATGATCCCTGAATAAACTTTAGATGTGTTTATATTTTCATTATTCGGGAAATGTATTCCAAACAGATTTTAGAATGTAGTTATGAAAAATGGACCGATATCATTTACATAATCCCTCTTTTCATTTCCTCAACTTAATCAGCAATATTCCTTTTCATGATCTAATTTAGACACATTTCCTGGCTGATGAGTGAATTACCGCTTTATTGGCTTGTCGGCAACACCCGGGTCCTCCCTAACTGTCATCACTGTGTCGCTCGCTAACCTCTGCTCACGGTGCGTTGCTAACGTCTGGCTCGACACCCTGCCGTGTCCCACGGCACCTGGCTGTAATTACGCCACATTTACAATGACACCGCGGCTGCTACGGCCCGTCTTAATGGCAGAGGGCAGCCGAAGGAACCTCAAATTAAAACATATTTGGCCGGGGCGCTCCTGGCGTGTGCCTCACGCTCGGAACGTCTGCGAAGACAAAGTCACGAGCATTTGACACCCGCTGATGAATGGGGAGTTGTGCACCACGCAGCGATAATCACCAGAATGTCAGCAGTTAGCTGCTGTTTTTCCTGCGCGGCGGGGGAGAGGCCCTGTAGGTCTGAAAGGTTTAGCAGCATCTACAGACACCAGCCACAGCCTCCTGCGGAGAGACCCAGTCAGCCCCTCACTCAGTCCTCACTGCTTAGCAGCCAACTGACATCAAGCAGCCCGAGTTAAGCTGAACATCGGACAGGAGCGAGACGCCTCCGCAGCCTCCGCGGCTTTAGACAGCTATTCTGACATTGTCTGCCACACCTAACTGCAGCCGAGACAGGTGGGAGCAGCCCCCAGTGTGTACACATGCACCCACACGTGCATGTAAACGTGCATCTTTGTGGTCTTGTTTACAGAGCTTTGCTGTCACACGTCTTCATCGCTCTTTTCTTTTTATTTTTTTATCCCCTCACTGTTCTCCAGCTCCGCGGCTAAGCCAGCGTGAGGCGCAGGCACGCTGTGCAGGTTTCATCCCTCAGCTTAGAGGTGACTGTTTATGTTCCTGTATGTGTTTTTGTGTGCGGGGGATCGAGCACCTGCGCGAGGAGCCGAATACGTCGCCCGCGAAAACGCCGTTTTCATCTTTTCTGTGTGCGCGGCCTTGAATTTGCTACCATTTTCCATACTGGCGCGTGACGGCGGGCAGTGAATGTGTGTGTGCGTGCGTGCACGTGTGCACGTGTGCCTTTCGACAGGCTGATCCCGAGCTTATATGGTGAGTGGCAGCCACAACCATTCAGAAGTGCTCCCTTTGGGGCATAATGCATGGAATAAAAACAGGCTTAGGGGCACATCAATTCCACAGGCTTAAACAGAACAGTGACTTTTGTGTGTGTGTGTGTGTGTGTGTGTGTTCTACTTTTAGACCAATTTGGGGTCCTGTCATAATGGCCACATTGAACCAAATGTCATAGCAAAGCAGGTGGATTTAAAGGGGATTAGAGCCTTTAAATATGGTTTTGGCAGATGACAAAATGTTACAAGGAAATGACTCAGATCCGCCAATAAATATCAGCGACTCATGAATAAATTTGATAGTATCAAAGTTTGCTTTTTTCCCTCTTGCTTTCTTCCAAGATGAATCCATCGACAGCAGCTATAAAAAGAGTGTTTAGAGTCCTCAAAGATGAGGGATCGCTCTGTCCTTTTCTACATTCCCTCCGCTCCATTAGCGTAAGCAGAACGCCAGGCATATAGTATTAATATTTAAGACTCGCTGTTCACATTAGGGAGAAAAATGAAATGACATTTGAGAGGCTTCTGTTTGTTTTCTGGGTTACCAAAAAGCCATTTCAATGTTTCAGAAGCAGAAAACGCCGCCTGCGGAGACTTTGTGGAAGGAAAACAAGCGCATGAGCCCAAAGCCAAGACAACATGGAGACATGAAACAATTTCCGCTCCCGGTTCCCCCTCCTTCCTCCCGTGGTGAATCCTATATATCACGTGAGCTGTGTGTGTAACAGCTCGGCCATCTTACGCCTCAAACGGAGAAGAGGCTCATTGGGGTAAGTTGACCCGACTCACTTGCACCAAATTGAAATCCCATAAAGCATTCGTTTTTCGAGAACATCATCATTATTTCATTTTCCCTGGCAAGTGAACAGCACAATTTTGTTTGATTACAAGCCGTGCGCTCATGCATTATGAACCACGGAGCGCTTTCGCTACATTGAGACTCGTCGTGAGGAGCCGAGACAAACCGTATCGGCATTCATGAGGCCGTGCAGCTTGTTTGATGATAATTTCTCATTTCGCCAGATTAAACAGCATATTTTGGATAAAGGACTCGGCGTGGTGTTCAGAGTGAATGGAGGAGAAGGAGGGGGCGACAGGCTGTAGGTGAAAAGAAGTAGCACTTTTCAGACGCTCGCTTTAGCTGCATTATGAACCCTTTCTTTGATCTTTGGGAAATTTAATTACACAGAGGACAATGCTTGCCTGAATGTGCATGCATGTGTGTGTGTGTGTGTGTGTGTGTGTGTGTGTGTGTGTGCATTTCTGGGAAGGGGGGGAGCCGAGCGCTCGTCCCTCAGCATCCAGACACCAGACAGAGCTCCGTCCAGAATGGCAGTCAGAACGTTGGTTCCATGTGAACGATCAAAGAGCTCGGTGGCTCGGCGCTCCAACCACCGAGGGATTTACAGTCCCCATGATGAGCGGGGAGAGAGAATTAAGCGGACGGGCTGGAGAGAAGAAAGGGGGGAAGAGGCAGACAAGGGCTATGCAAAAATGAAAGCCAGGGAGGAGAAGAAAGAAAAGGGGGGAAACTGAAAGGAGAATTGCTAAGCATGGCTGAAAGGAGGCGAGAAAGCGGGAATGAGAAATGAGAAACAGATGGAGAAAAAAGGCACTGAGGGAGATCGAGATGAAGCCGAGGAAGCAGAGGAAAGCACCATTAGAGCAAAAATGAATAGAGAATTAAGAACCTTGGGGCTGGGAGCTTCTAAGAAGCTGAGGAGATGATTGCAAAATATCTCATCTGGCCTCTCTCGATGTTCCTCCTGTGTTCCAGGGATACAGAGCAGATTTGAGAGGGAGCGTGGCCCAACAGGAGTGGTGGCCAAAAGACTCGAGACTTCAAACATTTCTGGAATGTTTGATCCTTTTTTTCCCCACCCATCTTTTTGTCGCTTCCTCTCCCCGCTGACCCGTCCAGCTCTTGTTCTGTCTAACAGCCACCTTCCGTATCTCTCCGTGTGATTCACCATCTAAAGCTGCAGTAACAAAAGAGCTCAGGTATTTCCCATCCCATCAAAATTCCTTCCATCCTGCGCCGAAACAAGCCGAGTTTTTTAACAACTATATTGATCTTGCTAAGCTGTGCCATTAAAGCTGTTTTATTAAACGCATTCTTCATCAATAAAACCAAGGAGAACTTTACAGAACTTCCCTGGAACCTTGTCTTCCCAAATGTTTCTGGGTATTTTCTTTTCCATCTGGATAAATACAAGATTTGAAACAGAAACCCCCAGAAAATCCTCCTAAACTCTCCACAATGGCGCTAGATTATTGGCCCTTAGCACCGGATCTCCAGCGCAGCTCCAGGAGGTCTTTTTATCAGATACAAGCTCTTCCTCATCCCAGCGAAGATTAAAACTGCTCGATAGATCCAAGAACTAAAGCGGCTCCGGATTTCAGCATCTGATCTGTTGAGAGCTGTGAATCTGTGTCTGACACACACACACACACACACTAAACTTATTACATGCTATTTTTTAAAGCGATGGCATCACACAACCCGCCCTTCATCCATTTCTTGGGTTATTTTCCACATCAGACTACACAGTGTTTGAATAAACTGAAATCCGCTCAGGTTTACCTCAATTCGTCGGATGAGGAGATCAAGGATGCCGAGGAACGCGCGCTTTGAAAAAGTTCAGTCGCCGACTCCCTCCTCTCCGGGCTGAAATGACTGTTACCGTCACAGCTCTGTTATGCAGCGATGTGAACGCGACCTCCAGCTGGTGCCGTGTTTACAGTCACAACCCCTTTTTCAGGGTGGTGCTCAAAACCGTTTTCACATCTGAGTTCGAGCAGCTGGCGAACATTGTTCAGTGAGAGTTGAATCTGTCAAAAACACACAAAGATCAAGGCCGCTGTGGCGTTAGCGCTGCAGCTGGTTTCTGTGGCTTTTTTAGGTTGAGCGGGCTCGTTCTGTGGTGTAAACGGTTGTAACTGAACCGGTACACAGATTAAAGAATGGCAGATATTATAAGATAATAAACACTACAGTTTCTCTTTTCTTTATAAGAAAAAAATGGAGTTAATCAGAGATAACGCGGATCAGCCCTGTGATGACTGACATTAGTGATTTAATAAAGCTATATAAGACTATAAAAGGCAGTAATATAGGATACCTAGAAACATAGAAAAGCCTCCCCACAGTACACACACACACACACATACACACGAGGCAGTCTCAGAGCAAAAACACCTGAAGAAGTGATGGATATTATTGGCGTAAGAGTTGATCCAGAGACGAGTGGTGGGGGGGGAGCCAGCCTGAACACCAACAAAGCATTACGAAATCTGTTAAAAATGGTTTAAACACCTCCGTAAGTGCTCGGTGATGTTGCACAGTGGCCTTCAGCAAATCAAAACTATGCGCTGCAAAAAAAAAAAAAAAGCCTGTTGACGCTTGTGATGCTCCACTTAAAGGGAGAGAACCTCATGCTAAACAACAGAGCTGAGCCCAGAGAAGTTTGTCACAGCACGGAGCAAAGATGAAAACCTTCAAATGAGCGCATTATTTAAATATTAAGGCAAACTAACGGAGGTCTGAAGGTAGATGGAGCCCTGACCTATTTAAGTGACGTCTAACGACAGATCAGACGTGAGCTCCTTCCATGTGGAGCCTGAGCGTTGCCGTTTTGTTTGGATGTTGGGGTTGAGTGTTTGCACATGGGGCGGAAAGTGCGTGATGTGAAATTATTTATGGATTTGCTCGGCCGTTGGTGTATCCCCCGGCCGGCTCGCAACTGGAAGCCAACAAACAAAACAACAAACCAACAAAAAAAAAAACTTCTCCAGCAAACTGAGGCGGGAGCAAATCCCAGGCAGCGCTTCTCCCACACGAAATCTGGATAAAATGCTAAAACTTCGCAGATGTATCGCCTTTACTACGATTTTCAATCATTCGATTCAAGAGCCACACGTGTCTGGGCCCTGCTGAGAGCGTCTGGAGGCAAACCTGTCACACACAACATCATAAGCATAATCACAGAGCTCAAAGCTGGCGTGTATGAAACAAAACACCCACTCCCTCACACCCACTGCACCCTCTGGCTCTGTCAGCGCGTGACATCGATGTGCAGACTAGAAGTCTATCCGGCTGCAGCACACGCAGGCGGGAACGTCTTCATACCCTTCGGATATCACCCAGCCATATACTTTCCTGGCTAACGCTCCGCAAAAGCAACGCGCTCTGCCCGGTTTGGGGGGGACGCTGGTGTCATCCTCCGTGAATCGCCCGCCTTCGCCGGCCCACCTTGTGGGAGCTGGTGAAACGCGCTGGCTACTTCCACGGAGACAAACAGTCCATATTTCTCCAATTTCTGCAGGATTGAGCTTTAGCTGGAACGTTTTTAACCTTGTAGCGTGAATTCTGAACAACCCCCGAATGAAATTGGCACTCTGAGAATGTATTAAGCCTGATGTGAAGAGGCTAGCAAGCAGCGCTAACTCTCTTGTCGGAGAAACGCGTGTGTGCGGGCGTATGTTTTCCTTGACACACGGTAAGCTGTGACTGTATCCTTTCTGGCTAAATATTTCATAACACAGAGAGATGCTAAGCATGTGCGTGTTCAGAGACGTGATAGACAGACAGAAACGTGGAAGGAAAATAAGTTTGTTATTTGTTCGACTTGGCAGAGAGCTGTCAGAGTACAAAATCGCCCAGTCTTTCTCTCCTCCCCAAGACGAGGACAAGCTTAATGAATTAAGATCCGGCTCAAGCTCGCTTCCTGCAGCGCGCGTTGCGTGAACGTGCGTGGAGGCTTTAGCCCAGGGAACCAAGCGTTTGTGGGTCGTTAAATCAATACGAAGGCCGCCGTTTACTCTCAGAGTCTCGTTAAATGGACTGACCTCTTCATCGAGACTCTGAATTCTCTTTATTTCAGGTATGGAAACAAAAATCCTACGTGGCCCATTAGTGTGGCGATAAAATTCCGAACAATGGCTGCAGAAGGCAAATTAGCAAACAATGTGCTGTTCCCCCGTAGTCTGAGCGATGACAGGAGTACAAGGCGGACTAATCCATCTTAGGCAGGTCAGATTCCTGCCTCTGGTCTTATCTTCCCCGAACACACTATCAGACAAATTAGCAATGGGTCCACTTAAGTGTGTGCGCAAACTGCCGAGCGTAATCTGGAATGCGAGCGTGCGTTTAGTGGTGGCGTCCGCTCATCGCTCGCGCCGTCTCCCGATGTTATTTATGGCCGTTTAAATGATCCCCGACACCTCTCATTTGTTCAGACAGCTCGAATTGGCTTTCTGTCCAAACAAAGAATGGGAGAAAAAGTGGAGCGCTGGGGCAGGAGGAGCGGGGAAAACAGAAGGGGAGACGGGGGGATTGGGGAGGGTGGCTTGGCAAACAGGCGAGGGTGTGAGAAGGGGGGGGGGCTCAGAAGAGTGTTGGGTAAAGGGAAGGTTCAAGTGGAGGGAGTGGGTAGGCAAAACCAAAGGGGAGCAGAGACAAGAGTCAAGGAGGATGATCGGGATTTTAGCATAAAGCATTCCAGGAAGAAGCGGAAGTCAGTGAGGGACGAGCGCAGCGGCCATTTCCT
The DNA here is from genome assembly GCF_901000725.2 of Takifugu rubripes. NCBI lineage: Eukaryota > Metazoa > Chordata > Actinopteri > Tetraodontiformes > Tetraodontidae > Takifugu > Takifugu rubripes. Next base: position 1,780,514 of record NC_042301.1, on the reverse strand, counting down.
GTGGGGTCAAAGCAAATTAGGCTGGGGAAAAAACAGAGTCCAAGACGAACCAACAATCTAATTACATCCGTCTGTTTAAATGCATTTAGCGGTGCGTTTAGACTTTGCGGTTTTCCAAGTGGAAATTGATCTTTACGTGTTCACGCGTGTGTGCCGGGAACGGGAAATAAAGGCAAGTGTCTACCTGCAGATGGGTGACGTGCGCTGCTCCTTTTGAGAGCCGAGAAAATGATGAAAAGCTCAGCAACACAACAAGAGATGTGATGATTTGAATGGTAGACTAGTTACACAGTGACAAAAGGTTTTGCCTATAGAAACATCCAGAGAGTTTAATCTTATATGTTTACTTTGTTTACAGAATGACTGCAGAGGTCTGCTTAAGGGGTTCAGACTTGGATATCCCAAGTCCCAAAATTACAGTAAACATGACAGTTTTTACTGAATAATAGAATTTGGCCGTATTTTGGCCTATTTCTAATCATCTTCTTTTCATCAGTCATTTCTCCTTTGAATGTAATAAAGCTGCCTTTGGTCCTAAAGAACAACAAGCTGTTTGGAGTTTTGCGTGCCGGCGATCCAGGTCACTTCCTGTGCAGTCACATGACTAAGCCACCTTCACATTTTTTTAGCTTTCTGAAAAGAACCAATAAAAAGGGGATTCTGTTCTTGCACAGCAGTGCAGCAGATTCCAGCCATGCTTCCCCTACGAGGCTCCGCAGGGTTTCACGCCAAACGTTTGTCTCGTGATACTTTTAACCTTCATTTGGTTTCCACTTGAATTACCGGCCCCCCTGAGCAATTCATATTTCCTTCAGCTGTGAAATTATCAATCCCCGTCGCAACAACGGTAAACACCACCAATGCAAACCAAAGATTTGTTTCTTTCCTTCAAGGTCGGGCCGAGGGCGCGCGCCTTCGTCTTCTTCGCTATACGTCCGATTATTTTCTATGGTTTTCCTTTTGAAAACACGGAACACGTCGGGCTTGATTCATTTCCAGAGACCTTTTTCCTCACCCCAGCCGAAGACCAAACTCGTGAGCCAGGCGCTAATTATTAACACGGTGAGAGAAGTGGGAAATATACAGTATGTATATGCGTAGCAGTGACCTCCACCGACACGTGGATTTGTCTTTGTGATGGATCGGCTGCAGCCAGAGTACGAAGATGCAATAAGTGGCACAGTTAAAGAGCTGGGGGGGGGGGGATTTATCTGCAGAGGTGGTGAATAAGCTGAAGATAAATGGGTTAAACAGATGCTATTCTTTGAAGGTAAATGGATAAAAATCCAGGAAATATTTAACTGGGTCAAAACGGGATGGGGGGGGGTTCCAACAGCTTTTAATAGTAGGAAAATGAATGTTGGGGCTCTTGTTTGGCCAAATCTCCGTGGTCTTCACCGTTAATGGTATAAAGAACAAGGTGTTTAATGTCACACTGTCAGTATATATCGTAAATGACCTGTTTTCTTTTTCCTTTTTGGTGTTTTGCTTCAAAATGACTGGAAGGTGGGCCCACCTGCTCGTCCTTCCTGCTGACCTCAGAACCTTGTTCCACCTCCTCTGACAGATCCTGGGGTTTGCTCTCACCTTCTACCTGAGAGTTCAGGAGCCTCCAGGGGTGCTGGACATGTGTTCCAGTTCTTCTCTGGGTAGATGAAGGCTCGTCGGACTACTACAGAACACTCCTTGGTCCAGATGATTGTCCATGATGTCAGGTTGACGGAAGCCTAACTGATATATTTCATGATAAAATGATTTGCTCTGGATGTGTGAGTACAACAAAAGTGACACATTTCAATATAAGTGTCTTAATATTACACCAAAACCATATTCCAGGATCAGAAAGTTACTTTGACAACTGCAGCAATCACCTCTGGGCTCGAATGATGCCATGGAAACGCTGTGAAGTCTGATATTTTGGGGTTTCTGTTGATATTCATGAACTGCGGAGCTTGAAAAGAAGCACATGTGTATGAACTTCCACCTTATTCCACCTTATGGTCTCCTTTGATAGGTTCATCGCGTTATTGGAGAGAAAATGGGAACAAGTGAAGGACAAAAAGTCCACCGTGGCCCCGCCGCTGCTCCAGCAATCAATTCGGCTGTAATTACCACCGACGACATCTGTCAGAGATCCGTATCTTATCTGAACCATTTGATAATAGAGTTTATCGGGAGAAATGACTGGTGAGATCTTTACCACGTCAAGGATACACAAGGATATTTGAGGACACGCTCCCACAAAAACAATAGCTTATCTATACAATAACTATTAGATAACAGAGACGACATTGTCGGAAGTTTAAAGAGCGAGAGGAAATACTTCACCTGTAACTACACTGCGATAAAATACTAAATCAATCAAGAAAAGATGTAATATAATGATAAATAATGGCTATGACTTTTATACAGGCCATAAAAGAATGGATGGATGGATTGGTTCATTACAGTTTAATATATAGGCGCAGTAACAATGTAAAATGTGTTTAAGTCACACGCTAATAACAAAACCAATCAAGCTCATTTTTGTGCAGGTCCATAAAAAACATCAGTGAATAACGCTTCATTGGCGAGACATTAAAAACCAATGGAAACGATCGCTGGGCCTCCGACGTGACGCGTAGAGGACATGTAAACATCTCCAACACGCATTCCTGCCGGATGCAGGGGGGGGGGGGGCTCAACCACAGCTGCAGAACAGCTGTTCCTTCATGTCTAATTGGCTTTAACAGTCAGTCATTACACCACTGAGCATAATGCAAAGCACAGGACGTGAACGAAAAGGACATTTTCCAACCTGAAACACGCTCTGGATTCCACTAAGGCCATTCTCTTGAATGTTTCAAGCGAGAGCTCTGCTGTCCTCGTTCTCCGTTTGATCCTTGACGTTTGTCATTTCGAAGGCGCCATCCTGAAATTCCAGAATTCAAAGGAGAAAAAATTTCAAAAATGAGTCCTGTTTTCATGTTCATCAAAGATGATGGGGTCTCGCCGGGTTACACCTGTAGCATTGAGCCGAGGTGAACAAACGCCTCAATCCCATCGTGAAACACATACGGGCGCGCGTTGGGCGGAGTCACGGGAGGGTTTTCCGAAGAAATTCAGTCACTGATGCAACGAAAATAAACAAAAAAGACGCTAAACCAACATCACAGCTGCCCAGATGGGTTGCCAGTTCATTGCAGGGCCCTATGTGAGCATTTTTGAGTTTGGTGCTCTGCTCAAGGGCACCTCGGCAGTGCTCTGAAGGTGTTCTAGCACCTCCCCCCTGCAACCAGAACACCTTCCATGTTTTGTCTGTACTGGGGAGTGAACCAGGAACCCTCTGCTTCTCAGCCCAGGCCGGAACAGACCGAGCTCCTGCCGCCCTTTTTTAATCTGTTTCTAAGGAATCACATATTTGTCGCCGCTCCTGTGGCGTCTCATGTCGGTTCCTAAAATCCAAATCCCGTTTGGAGTGGCCACTGTGGATCTGGGTGTTTACAAGGGTGGAAACAGATGTGCGAGCGCGTTGCTAAAACATTAACGACGTCCCAAAATCACCGTTAACACGTTAAACGTCCGTCCTCCCGTCCGACCCCGGCGAAGCTGCACTTCCCTCTTTTTGATTTTCTGAATTTTAGGATGAGACGCTTGAATGTGTCCTTCAAGGCTCGGCGTCCTTCTCTCCTTCCTCTCATCTCTCACCAAATTTGTTTTGGTCACACTTTTTTTTCCTTCTTTTCTTCCCACTGTTCTTATTTTCTTTTGTTTGCCCCCTTTGGCTGCTGGGAGATTGACAATGAGAATAAATCTGCTGTCACGAAGGAAAGATCGTCCCATGTGCATTTTGATGAGCGTGCAGTTTGCTAGGAGGCAAAAGTGTGAACATTTCTGCTCTCCGCGTGTTTGGAACAGGGGGCGACAGGGACTGGGATGGAGAGCAGAGGGTTGGGCAGGGTCGGGATCCTCTGGTATGTCTGGTGACGTGGGCCGTTAGCCTGATGGGAATAAACGAGAAATAAACTACGGGGGCTTTAAACTCTGCACTTTCCTCAGGCCAGATGGAGTTGGCTTGTGACCAAGTTCGGTCAAAAATTAGTTATTACAAAAGAATCTCCAGTTCCACAGGTTTATTACTCATCGACCTTTTCATTAACTAAAGTTGGAGAAGACGACGGTCCTGGAGACACTTAACAGAAGCGGAAGATGCTCTGAAAGCCCGGAAAAATTCAGAAGTTGGGATTTGATGTCAAGACCTCATTTTAAAAAGAGCGGCGATCAAATTCTGTTGCCAAGCAACTAATTTCAAAGAAAGGAGAAGACGGAGAATAACGGAACAAAATGTTCCAGCGAGAGCGATTCCCTCGCAGCTTTCATCCCTCCCAAGAATTGTCTTCCTTTTGCCTTTGGCGTCACGCCACATATCACGTCAAGAGTTTGGACACACAACCACTGATCCGGCGTCAACCAGAATTAACAAAGGTTTATTTCTAGGTCAGCTACTCAAACATCACTGTAAAGTCATAGAAAATAGGTTTGAAATAAACTTGAAGGAGCCTAAAAAAGGGGCCAGCGATGTCAGAGAGGAGGCTAATTCAGATGGAAACACCATCAGATGTCACAGAGGTCAGAGAGAGACGCAGCGGCGAGCTCATTAACAAACCGGTGCCATCAGAAGCCACACAGGAAGTCGATTTAATGAGACCATTATTGATGTCAAAACCACTACTGGCGTGATATTGGGAACCGTTTGAAATGAAGCGTCCTGAGATAAGTGTCGGAGCAACAGATGGCTCACCTTGGAACATGAATGTCTACATGACTTCAGTCTCCCTCACCAACTTTCTTTGTGCTGCCTGGTCAGAAAAGTATGATTTCCCTTCGGTCTCCTGTGGTTCCAACTGCAGCCGACAATCTGCTGCGCAAATAAATGCTCGGAGAAGACAAACATGCTTTGTGTGACAAGGAGATTAAGATGGAGGTAACATCATTTTCCAAATGCCTTATAAATCTTCAGCCACTTGCAGTAGTGCGCCGCACCGCCGCAGACATGCTTTATACTCTCCATTATACTGATTAATTGAATGTTTGCCTATATCTAATGAGCTGGATTGCTCCGGGGAGTATTTGTTTATCTCTTTTTCCCTCTTCTTCTCTTTTTGGTGCATTGTGCGCGCCTGTTGTCGGCCCGTCTCATCACAACGGGAAAAAGGTGTCGCCTAAAACACGTGCAAAGGAATTGGCAGAAACTTCTTTTAGAGGGAGATGCTGGCAACTGGCAAGTGACCTTTTGACCTTGTGGTTTTAAAAAAAAATGTGTTCTTTCTGTGTATTTATTGGGCACCTCCGCCAGCAACGAAGTGTTTGGTTTTTTTTTTCTATTTCTGTGAATTTGGTGAAGAACTGTCCGCACATCCTTCCAGGTTTGGGATATTTAAAACAGGCTTCGTCCTTAATGAGCAGAGAGGCAACAGCAGTGCTGATATCAGCAGAAAGTGAGGGAGCTGCAGTGTGCACGGTCTTACACGGTATTTATTTCCAACAGAACAATCTATCTACTTCATTTCTACAGTCCTGAGCCTGCGTAATCGTATCATAACTGATCTAAAAAGCCACACATGTTGCAACGCGATCTGATTAGAGGCTGGATCTATTTCATCGCGCGTATCCCCTGGAGAGCTGTATGTCTGCACATTTTGTTTGTGCATGTGCGCCTCTTTGTGTGTCACTACTTATCTGAAATCCCTCGTGTCCCAGGCCGAGCGGCTGTAATTTAAGCTGATGTTAATCTATTTTCTTCATTTTCTCCTCCCAATAAGCAGGAAGTTAAACGACAATGATAGGGTCAGGGTCATTTCCTGCTGCTAATGCCTACTAATAAGGTTCCTTACAGATAATCTAGGTCTAATGATGTGCTTGGTGGCCGCTCACACTTGCTCCGGGTCACTTTTTGAGATTCAGCAGTCAATATGTGTTCAAGTGACGGGATTCCGCTCCGGGTCCTGAATATTCGAAGAGCTTGTTTTCCAGACGAGGCAGAAAGAATGATGTGGGCACGGTTGGGGCTGAACTACACTTATGAATAATAACTGATGGAGACTGAAGGTTCTTAGAGGCCGAGTCTGTTGTCACATCTTTTTTTGAGAAGACCAATCCCGAGAGCATCGTATTGGACCTGTGTAGAACGCTCTCTACATCTCTATCCAATGGCCACATAATGGAAATTCTCCCGTAGGCTAATATACACCTGCTTTTCTAACATCACAATGTCTTACTCAGCCTATTTTAAATGATGTATCTCACGTATCTTTATAAGCTCTGGAGCCCAATAGTTGCTAGAACGAATGGATGGATATTTGCCTTTAAATAAGAACTTTTCTCCCTGGGTCTGACAAATGTTTTTAACTTTTCTTTTTTTCTTATGTAGTGAAGAACTTGGATCCCAGTTTTCAATGCAAACCACATCCAGACTGAGACCCTGTATTTTAGTTTTACTTAAGAGTGTCACATCATCACTTTCTTACGAACTTGTTTAACAATTGCGGTGACGGGAGGACGATGATAAGAGGGAGTAGAACTAGCCAAAAGTCAGATATAGGAAAAATAACCATGGCAACAACTAAATAGGTGATGTTCTTATAATTCTCAAGGACATGAACGAGAATCCTTTAGCTTCTGTAAATTGAAGCACATTCGGGCAAAACAACTCAAGATTTCCTTGATTTTTGTTTTCTTTCTTTCTTTCTTTTCATACAACCCTGTGCAGCACAGCCTGTTCTATCACTAATAGGTGTAACATTGTTAAAAATAATTGAGATCTGTCCACAAACACTGGGATTTAACTTCTCATCGTCTTCAAGATTAGCACAAAATTAGAGCGAATTTACAGAGAACCCTAAGGGGTAAATGAGCAGGTAACCGCTGACGTGCTGCAGCAGTCGACATTATTCAAGAGTGGGGCTGTCAAAAAATACTGAATTTTTATTCTTCTCCCAACTTTGCCACAAAATATTTGACGGCACAGCTAATTTTGGAAATGATACCGTCCAATGTTAGAATCTAAGCGTCTGAGCCATTCCTATCTCATCTCAAGCTTTGGACATTCCAGAAGAACAATGACAATAACACGTAGAAAAAGCTGTCAGATATGATTCAGGTGGACACTATAGACGAGGTGGAACCTCACGTAGACAGCGCCACACAGCTAGAAATCTCCTGCATCAAAGCTGTGATTTCCCAGAAATCAGCTGGAACCAAACACAATTTCAGAGAAAATAAAGGATGAAATGAGGAGTTAGTTGAACGACATCGAGTCACCCAGTCAAGGTTTCCAAAAGCAAAACTTCACAAAATATAGTTAATGACGTTTTTAAGGAGGAAGAACCCAAATGTGACCACAGAGCTGTGAAGGCTGAAAACAGAGAAGCAGTTCAGTCCATTGAAGATGAACCAGCATCCAGGTACTGTTTGCACTGCAAGAATGGAAAAATCCCTGGCGTGCATGTAAAAGACACATTTTAGAACGTCTCTATTTAAAAGACATGTGATATATACTGTATGGCTCACTGACAGCCTACCCTAGAAACAATTCTGGCCAGACCATCTGGGAGGAGCTCATTGATTCCTCAGAAGACTATGGAGATGAAAGCCAACATGCACACAAACGTATGGACCTTCATGGCCGCCGTGGGCTTGTTCCTGTTCACGGACGTAAACGATCCCTCAAACAAAGGTAGCGGGCTCAGATGCTGGTACCCAGGGAGGCTGGATGGCTTCCATTGTAACACCTACAGACTTGGTTTCAATAGCAATAGAAAAAGCCAAAAAAAACGTGGTCTAAGAACAAAAACTATGGAAGCGGTTAACTGGGCAAAGGAACACACATTAAACTGTGATATTTGCAAATAGTCTGATAATGAACTGTGTCACATAACGCCTGCTAATGGCAGAATGTGAGCAGCCTCCCATAACAGAGTATCGCAGGGTTGAGTGACAGCCATCTGGGCACCATGTGGCCCCCAGCATTCATGAATCGCAGCATTATAAAAGGCGGAAAACTCCTTTCACAAAGTTTATAGTGTTGTGGAAAATTGAATTTTGTAAAGTCTAAAGAGTCAACGCCATGACATCAATGTGGGACGCATGAACCAAAGCCAAAGCAGCGCTTTAACCAGTATTAATTTCTATCAATTTTAGATGTTTTCACAGTGAAAATAAAACAACTACAGGAGCTACAACTCCACCAGCTACTCCTTTAGAAAAATAAAAGGGTCTGGAGAGGACTGAAAATGATCTGAACAGCTGCACCAGAATCTGTTTTGGGTTTAAAACCAACCTCAAATAGACTCCATTCCATGTGGAGAAGCTTGAGCCACCTCTGATCACTCCTGGTCCTCTTTTTGGTGAATGTTGCCATCAACATACTTCCTTCCAAAATGTTGAGAATGGTGGTTGTTCCTATGCTCCTTCCTTGGTTGTGCTCCATGATCTTCTCAGCTCACCTCTAGCTCAAAATCCTTAATTGTGCTGGTGCTAGTGACGCCTGTATGTTTCGATGCACCTGTATGGTGTAAACGTACATCGCTATCGACCTCTTTGTTGAAAACTTACAGAAGCTTGAGCCCAGTTTCATGTGATTAAGCTAATGTGGCGTCAAAGGCTAACTGCTACATGCAGACTTACCCAGCTTGTATCCTCCATATTTTGTTTTTCAGGGGCTGCAAAGTCTAACTTTCAAAGTCTGTTGATGTCATCCTTCATTTGCTGAGTCACTTGGAATGAGTCATTTTTGCCCTCTGCCGGTCTGCAGCTTTGTTTCAATTTATTTAAAATAAAAAACAGAACATCACTTTACCAATTTTAGGCCCTCACTCTCCCTCTGGTGTGGATCAAAACAATCATTAAGAGACCTGTCACAATTGCAAGAGAGCAAGAAATCAATGCTACTTAGCCCTGTTCATTCTTGATAACTTTTTATTTGATAATTTGATAACATTTATTTATCTGAAATTCTACCTTTTTTATCCAATATGTAGTCTGCTAACTTTCATATTGGAATCATTTGATGGATAATTCTCTTACTATGTGTCATAGTGTTGTAGTTCCTGCTGGATAGCTGAGAACAGACAGAATAATCATTAGTCATGACAAGGAAATACATTTGCTTTGCTGGAAAAATGAATAATTCTTGCCACCAAATGAAATTTTGACTTTTCTGTGGACCTCCACAGACGAATGGCTCAAAGGCCTCCGCTATATTTCAGCAATAACTGCTGCCCATATGCAGCTGAAACAGGGGAAAATAATGTTAACAGAGACGGATGTGGCCTGGAGGCTAAATAAAAGTTTCCATCCCAGTTTATTAGTTCGATGAGCATTTGCGATAGTAATTATTCTTTCACTGGCGCGTCGAGCTGGTAGGAAGCAGGCTGCTGCGTCACATTCCAGATATGTCCCCATAAAGCTTGACGTTCATCCTGCTTTGCTGCTGTAGGTGCAGAGGACATGCAGAGATAGTGATTAGTCAGCAGACTTTAACACGGCCATTTAAATGCACAATCTCTCTCTGCCTCATGAAAATACGCAGCTACACAACCCGCAGACCTGCACATACAAATTACTATATTACCTCACAATAACCACAGGCAGCATTTTTGTCTTGTCTGCCATAACTTTTAGAAATAATCCTTTGATGATGATTGTGTGCATGTCTGTGGGTGTGGGTGTGTGTGTGTCGTATTGTGAATCCACTGTCAGCACATCGTGTCAGGGGCTGGCTGGGGCTTTCAGAAGTGCAGGCACAAGCATATATTATTTGGATTATGTATAAAACACTGATCGAGGCCGTCTGCTTGCATCAATCAGGAGAGTGAGTGTAAGAGATGGAAGGAGGCAGGAGGAGAGGGCAGCAGAGGAACAGAGAGAGAGAGGGGGGGGGAGGGGATATGGAGTCGGATGGGAAAAGGAGCCAAAGGTGTGGGAGGAGGCTGGTTGAGTATTGGTGAGTCCAGATGCTATTAAATATGCAGAGGGGGAGAATAGATGAGCCCAGAGATGGGAGGTTGGCATTCAGTGTAAGTGGAGAAAAAAGAGGAAGGGGGATTAACAAAGGTGAGGAGATGCATGAGAATCACTGTTGGTACTGCGCCTGTGTGTGTGTGTGTGTGTGTGCATGTGTGTGTAAGGGGGAGTGGACGAAGGGATAGAGAAGAAGTGTAGCTTGGAGAGTTTGATTGATGGGCTGTGGACAGGACCGCTCTCTAGAGCAGAACCACTCCAGCACTGGACACCTGCCAGCCACTGCAGTCCCAGGGAATTCTGTGTGTGTGTGTGTGTGTGTGTGTGTGTGTGTGTGTGTGTGTGTGTGTGTGTGTGTGTGTGTGTGTTCTTGTACTTGCTATATGCCAGAAATCCTCATTCTACTAGCAAAGTGAGGGCATTTTTGTTGGTCCTCACAACTTCAAAGGGCAGTTTGAGGGTTTACAATTTGGTTTTAATGCGATGCCAATGAAAGTCCTCACAAAGATGGGAGTACATGTGAGTACGTGTGTGTGTGTGTGTGTGTGTGTGTGTGTGTGTGTGTGTGCAAAGCTCTGCTGTTACCATCTGATGACACAGAAACATGCAGCCATGGCTACAGGAGCAGGTGCGGAGGGCAGCTGTAGGTTTGATGTGTGTGGCTCCGTCTGTCCATCCTCATCTGCATGTATGTATGTCCATGTACAGAGGAATCGGAACATATGGATTCAAACTGCGGCTCTATGGACACGGGTGCTTCAGTCCAGGGGTGCCTGCTGGGGACAGACAGCGTCAGAGACAAAGGAAAAGGTGTTTGGACAGACATTATCCCACTGTTTTCCTTCAGCTCATCCCAGTAACAGCAGAGTCTAAAATGAGGGAAAAAACATTCCATTTGGATGCTATTGACTTCATTAAAGGAGTGGTAAAATCAAATCCAGGAAAGACTATAAGCTGAAGATCAACATGAAATAGGATCCCAGATGAATTAACAAAAGTAGAGATATCAGTTTGAGCTTTCTGCAGTGTTTCGGTAAAAAAAAAGTTGTCTGTAATCATAAAAAATAACCCAGTTGGTAAAGCTGCTTGGGGTAAAATGCAGCAACTTCATAAATGACATTGGAGATGTTCTAGTAGTAGGGGGCGGAGCCAGGACACCCTCAGAGGTGCCCTTGAGCAAGGTACTAAACCCCCACATCCTCACATAGGCGATGATCATCCAGGGTTGTACCCTACCTTCACCCATATGCAGCTCCAGTGGTCCCAGAAGGGGTTTGAAGGTTTATTTCTCCTTCTAGTAGCTGCTGTCCTTCCTAACGATGCAGACACGGGCGGCGAAGAGACCCATGTGGTGGTGTTTGAGCAACTGAAGGGTTTGCGGAGTGGGACAAAACTTCCAGCTGCAGGAAATTGTGCTAATCTGTTCCACCGGATCGCTAATAAGCGTTACTATTGTTTGTCCCATCAGTATCAGGTGAAGACTGCACTCATCCGTCAGCACCAGCAATAAACCACCAGCTTCTGGCTGGATTTCATCGTTTGACTCAGCTGTTGTTTTTTTTTCCTTTGTGGTTCAACGTTTTTTAATTACTTTTTCCTTGTGACAGAGAGGAGTCTATTATCATATTTCTATTGTAATCAGATGTGCTCTCATGAGTTCAGCCGTCAATCCAATTTCAGGTTAACCTCCTGTTTCTCTTCTACACTCACAAGTCCTCCCCCCTCTCCTCTCTCTCTACCCACCCCCCATCAGCAGGAGGGTCCCCCTACATGAGCCTGGTCCTGCTCAAGGTTTCTTCCTGTTAAAGGGGAGTTTTTCCTCGCCACTGTTGCTTGTCTGGGGTCAGGCCCTGGGATTCTGGAAAGCGCCTTGAAACAATTTTGATTGTAAAAGACGCTATATAAATAAAGATTTGATTTGATTTGATTTGACAAGGATGGCAAAGCCTCGCTCAGACCACCATCAAGGGAAACCCCACCTTTCTCGTGCAACCTGAGTGGACGCTGCCATTTTTCAGAAGCTCTTCTAAAATATCCTGGGAAACAGGTGTCCTCCAGGATCCTGCTTGCTCAACAAGAATGTGTGAGGCACGTCAATACCAAGGCCCACTTTAAAATAACCCTCATAAAAAATGTAATTCCACCACTTCGGTGCTAAGATGACACTTCAGTCTCTCCTTAGCGTGGCCACTGACAGACGCCAGTGTTGCAGACGTGGTGAGCCGTGAAGAGATGCAGCTGCAGGTATCGACCAGATGTTGGTTGATGTCTGAGCTCCTGTTGGAGGTGGCTGCAGCAGAACCAGTGGGAAAATGCTCACTGGCAAAAGGTGCCAATTCTGACACAGTAATCATCTCTCGCTCTCTCTCTCTCTCTCTCTGGAGCCATCGTACTACGTCCTCGTCCTGCCGACTCTCCATCTGGCGAGCGCGGCGTGTCCAGTACAACTCACCAGTCCGCGTTCGTCAAACGCATTCATCAGCAAGTTTCGCAGCCAGTTCAAGTTGCTTAATCGGCATTGTGCCCATGAGCAATAGAGTGCACTGACAGCGACTCCCGGTTACCTCTGACAGATTTAAACTTCGTTAATCTGTTCCGCTGTCTTCAGGAAGCTCCATATAATGTCTGCTGGTGAGCAACATTTGATTTTAAAGCTCACCATTCCTGTATTTCACAGTTTTAAGACGCCATTCTCATGTTAGACCTGCTTAATTCAATATCATAGCTGTATATCACTCAGCATGGCAGCATACAGAGGTTGGTACCACTCATAGCCACGCCTGAGCAGGAAATACTGCTGATGTAAATATATATATATATATTAGGAGCTCCTCCAGTGTTCGGCTGAGGGGTTCAGGCATTCAGGACCAGAGCAGAGTAGAGGAGCGTGCGTCACACGTCTGCTGGCGATGCCACGCTGGGAGTAGTTTGAGCCACGTGAACCCTAAGACACATCCAGGAAATATTGATCACAGCTTCTATTTTGTTCTGGAACGCCTCCCTGAACTATTCTGGGAGGCGAGGAGGAAGATGACCGAGGCCTCCCCGCTGGAGAGGCTGCCCAGTGACCCGGACCCGAATTAGCGGAAGACAGACATCAAATAAGATCTCACTGATGAGATTACCAACTGAAACCTGATTTATAGTCAGATTTGGATGTAAAAGTCACACTAGAGCCTGCAAATTTTATTTTTGGGCTCTTACCTTCTGATTCACCTTCTCTTAAAGCTGTTTTTAGTCTCACCTCACCCTCACAGGACCAGCCCGTCTGAAGACATTGAAGTCCGCTGCCAGCACACATCTGAGCCAGAGTCGTTAGTCTATAAAATGCCCAGACAATATGATGACCATAAAGACAGAACAGGGAGCTCTTTTTAAAATAACAAGTCAATTTAAAATAGGCCTAATGGGAATTGTAGCACTTTTGTGTTTCGATTAGACGAAGGATTTTATTAATGTGTAACAACATCAAATGAGACAGAAGAAAAGGGAAATGGTTGAGTAAAGAAAAAGTTGCCCTTTCATGACCAAATTAAATTTTCAGGCGCTGCTAAATGCATTTCTGTGCCCACCCATGGAGCCAGCATTTCTGTCAGTAATTATGTCTTGACCCTTTATGAACTATGCTTCATCCCGCAGCTTTTATTCCACCCTGTCTCCCACCCCACCTCTGCCTTCTCCTCTTCCTGGCCTCCCTCTCCCCTTCAGCCAGAGTTCACATAAGTGGATATCTTCATTTTTATTCATCTACTCATTCATGTGAAGAGCACTTTGAATCCACTTCCTGGAGATTGCAGCTTTTTTGTTTCGATAATTACCCGTGCCGCCATAAATTCTCATGCAACCTCCCAGTAATGAGTCTTTTCTCATTTCATTGTGATGGAAAGAGAAAGGGACCATTTTACAAAACATATGTAATACTACTCACAACACATTAATTTATCTGCAGCTGAGTTTATGCTATTACTAGCCAATTTGATTGCATAGACTTTTACGGACAGGCATATACCATGGCATTTATGGCTGTAAATGAGGAATTTAAAAAGTAATGAGAAATATTTAAAAGCTGTAATGTATGCACATCAGATGACATTTGGATTGAAGGATTCTTCCCCCCTTCAGCCTCCACCTTCTTCACAGGATCTTCACAGGATCCTTGTTTCTGTTTCCACCAATTTTTGATTATAAGGTTCAATTTCAATTCCAGGTTCAGTCACAAATCAGCATTTGGATTTGTTATTACGGTATTTGCTACCATGACTCTTGCCTGGGGTGCTTATAACAGATCTGAAATCTTGTTTTTAGACTGGCAGAAACACACGGGAAGCGTTGATAAGGGTCCGCCGTAGCTGCACCGAGACGCAGTCGTAGTGGTGGGGAGTCGCTCGCTTGTGGCAGGTAAGGCCGCGATGCACGGACACTCGGGCGGCACATGCTGCTGCCGCAGTTGTCGCCCAGCTCCAGATGCTGTCGTTAAAGTAGCCGAGGCAGGGGGACAGATTTTGCTTCCCTCGTGAAAACTCCAGCACTCATTTGATTGGTTGATCGATTCCAGAGCAAGTAGCATTATGAGCGAGCGAGCAGGACCAGAGGAGCCAGACTGCTTCGCAGGCAGTCCCCTCTATCAATGCAGTGACAGAATTTTTAGTCATTAATAGGACAGGATCTGCAATGCGTCTTAAATTCAGTGTTTTAACAGTAATGTGTGAAGTTGTACTTAGCAATTTGAGCGTGTGAGCTAGTCACCTGTGTGAAAAACAGCTGTAATTTCCAGTCACAAGAGTGTTGTGACAAATATATCAGGAACTTGCCATCCTTAACACCTTTCTGTCAGAAAGCAGCTCCTTTTCCTGCAATGTCGAGAGTTCAGTGTTCAATTTTAGACGTAAAAATTCCCACATCTCAGAGAGCGACAGCTCTTATTGTGTTGCGGTGTCAACACTGTCAGTCAGAGGCAGCATTCACTGACCTTGTACTGTTTGAGAGTGACGAGTTCAGCTTTATCAGCCCAGGGACGAAAGCGTAAATGATGTTGAGAGCCAAAGATGTGAAGAGGTTTGGCCAAACGTCCTCAGGGAAGGCAGTTAAACGTTGCAGTGTCACTTTACCAGCCTCATCTTATTATGTCACAGCTACTCAGTAAAGACTCACTGTTAAACCTTTATAATTTCCTGAGCAGCAACATGCCTTCTCTACAAGAATCCTACTTTTTTGAGGACAGGTATGTGTCTGATAAAAAAAGATCTACCAGTCGAGATCTAGCAGGGTGTTCAACCTCAGGGGAACGAAACCAATCAATGTCAATGTAAAATGTCGAGCTGAGAGCATCAAATAATTGAGAACTATAAGAAAAGGAAACGCACAGAAGATGAAAGTAAGTATATGAGATGCTGGTTTATAAAGAACTGCACAGCGATGAAAGAGTAAATTAAAAAAAAGCCAGCAGACATAGACATTTATTGGTGACTGTGGGTCCAAACCCGACCATCCCATCCTCTGGGTTTACTGCAGGCAGCCTGGTTACAAGCTTCTTTGCTTCTTGCTTTACAGAGCAAATAAAAAGCAGACATAATTAAGACCGGCAAAGGTATAAATCTTGCATGTGAATGGGCCATTGCACACATCGACCGCGCAAGTAATTTACATGGCCCTTCGAGAATTTGCCTCAGAGATCAGTCTGACAGTCACAAACACGGGAATTATGGCGAGCCAAATGAAAGAGGCAAATTCACACATTTATTACACGTCTTAATGCGTTTGATGGACATCAGTGCCTGACAACAGAGGTAAATAAATGAGCAAGGATGTTATTATAACGCGCGACGATCAAGAGTAATGTGCTGGTTTAATCCCAATTTACCTCCGAGGCATCCTTGCACTCTCACGTCACCTGACGTCCCAGGTGTGGGCCTGGGTTAAAAGTGCAGGATGTGATCCTGCATCTTTTCAGCGCAATTTCCTTTTAGTCTCAAATCGTTGGCGTCGCCACTCAGTTTGGTAGCTGCCTCCTGAACAGGGCCTGGTCTCTGGAGACAACGGGGGGGGGGGGGGGTTAGTGCGAAACGGATATAAATTCACTCACCTAACAGTCGGAGTTAGCTCAGTTATCTTAGCCACCTTAGCACAGATACACTTTTGACTTCGATGCGCGTGGGCAACAGTTGCTTCATCATCGGGGGGGAGGGGCTGGCGTGCCATGTGTTGTTTTATATTTGTGACATCATGCAGGAACGCACAGGGCAGCTTTAACAGACGAATCCAAGCACTTGAACAGCGTTGCCATGTTTTTCACCTTGGGTTGAGTTTTAACTGTGCGTCTCTTCTTCACGTCACCCCGCAAGTAAACAGAATCACAGTGCAGAAAAACGTACTTCAAACACTTTATTCCCCATTTGCCCTTTGATAAAAGGCCTCTTGAAGTTGCAGAAAGAGATTTTTAACAGCATTTTGAAAGGTAGCAGACTTTGTGAGACCTTCATGGTGTTTTCACGCATCCATTGGCGTTCCTCATTCTAATTCCAATGATGAAATTCCAGTGGTACATTGGACAAAATCTGGGAACATTTTCTCAGTTTTTTTCTTTATGAACAATTGTATCTTCATAAAGTTTGATAAAGTCTGGATGGGGGCTTGATTTCATTTTGCTCACTGTCTCTGTTTATTTTCTTCACTTATGTAATTTCCTCCCATATATACGAGACAGGCGGTGATGGTTTAAAAATGATTAAACTGCCACATTTCAATCCTCCAACAATTTCATGCATAGTCCAGTTAAATTGGTGGGAGCGGATTTCTACAAAATGTCATTATCATTGAACCTCATTTTAGACACATCAGGTTGAGGTTGCCATCGTCATCACGGTTATTAAATATCTGAATGTCCATAGTGGTGCGTCATTTCAATAAATGCATCTCTGTCATGAAAGTGTTTGCAAGAATTGCAGGTATACAGTCAATGAAGGTGTATGAGACAGTTTAGAACTTAGTAATAAGTTCCAGGGGGTAGTTCCCATCCACACATAGTCTTATGGCTGTGCTCTCTTAAACCATGATCACTGTTTCCTCTTTAGCTGCTGGAAGGTTTTTGCTTGAACAGGTTTCTTTCATCACTCTCCCAGGATGGCTGATCTATGACATTGATCATCTATCATGTCTCCTAAATGTCAGAATGTCCACCTCATGACCTCACTGAGTAAATTCTGGCTCATTATTCTATTATAGATGAATGACATTAACCTTCTTCAAGCAACACAAGCCTCTAATGAGTCATCAGCAAACACTGCACTGGAGCATTAAGTGTTTAAAAGACAAAATACTGCGTGTCCGGGCCACTATAGGATGTCAAACTGGGCCAGTATTTATTATATTTACTGGGAGGTGAATTGATTATTAGTTGTGACATTTATTTCATTAGACAGCAGAGAAGGGAGAAGGGAGGGTGGGGCTGGGTTACAAAGTGGCTGAGCCATCAGCAGGCCAGCGCTGGACTCAGATCAGCTGATCTTCAGATGAGCCTGATGACCGTGGACAGCTCATATTAGTGCAATGGCTGGTTTTAGTCCCTGCAGCTGTAGATAGATACAGACAGAGATACCATGGCTATGTGGATTATTTGCAGAACTGTTTTATTCAGATAAAATCTTTAGACGTGGGTTTTATTTTATGGCATTGCCAGAATGGCCCGAGCAGCTGCCTGTTGTTCTTGTTTTGCTTGACTTACGAGCCCCATTTGATACAGACAAACCACTGCATCCTTCTCTCTATTCTCTCTGGCATGTGCATTGCTGGAAAGTGCAGCTTACCTGAATCTGAACCATCGTCTCCTGCTTTGACTACTGCAATGCCCTAGCAACGGGTGATCCAACGTGTGTGGTGAAGCCTCTTCAAATGGTCCATAATGTCGCAGTGCATCTGATCTGTAACCAACCGAAGCAGGCCCACGTCACCCCACTGCTGATCCAGCTCCTTGGGCTACCATAAGTCACTTATGCTGGCCTTTAGAGTACTAGCTAGATCTACGCCCTCTAGATCAAATAATTTTCTTTGAGCCCTTTTATGATGGGCACTGTCTGGAAAAGCCATCTGCAATCCAAACTATTTTCTTACCTTGATCTCCAATAGTGGAACGACTTCCCGAGCTCTGTCGGAGCTGGGGCAACCCTGTCGTCCTTTAAAAAGCTCGTGAAGACACAGCTCTTCTAAGAGCACCTGCACTCCTAAGAGCACCATCTCGCCTCACTTCCTCTCCTCTTATATCCCGCTTCCCTCCCTCTCTATAGCTCTACCCTGTTAGTTGCACATGTACTATGTAGTTTTGGAGAATAAGGTCGTATTTTATTCAGATAGGTCTCGTTTGGAGGGTAGCTTGATTGTCTCTCACTGTACGTAATGGATACAAATTTAAGTGTCTGTCCTCGACTTTCTCTCCTCTCCATTTGTCCTATCTCCACCTCGTCATCTCAGCTGATCCGCATCAAATGCCTGACTGCAACGAGCAGCAAACTATTTGGTTGTTTACCTTTTATTTTAATCAAGCCGTGCTGCCTGTTTGCAGTCTTCCTACCGACACCAATCCCCTGCTGTCCTCTGCCACATCTGCACATACAGGCGGGATGAAATACGTGCAGTGATGTTAATTACACACACACGCACACACATATACACTGACACCTGTTATTTTCTTGGAAAAAGGAAATATTGCCTCTAGGTGGGACTTCAGTAATGACTTGTTATCCATGCCACAAGTTTGTGACACATATTACCTCCTTTCATTTCCCTCTGATGTGACTCCAGTGGCAGCAGCCAAAAGCAGCCCCGGTTCCACATCACGACTGAAGGAGAATCTCGGTCTTTACCCTTGTTAAAGGTGTTAACGCAGTCTTTTGAAGATTGTCTTAATTGGACCAGCATGGAGGTTCTTGTTAGGGTGGAGTTGCAGTGAGTGGACCGTCGTTTGAAATCCAACCCACCCCTCCTGGTTTGAGGAGTAAAGAGAAGAAAAGAGGCGCTTAATTGATCCCCTAGTGGCGTATGTAGCTTAGCATTGCTCTCAGATTAAGGCGGGGGGAGTTGTTAGGGCCGGCGCTGCCATTCCAACCACCAATATCAAAGTTTTCTAAATTTCCTTATGCCGCTCAGACTGATTTCAACTCATTTGTTTGCTACATTGGCAAACTTTTTTGCTGCAGAGAGAGAGAAAGAGGAGAGCTGGGTTATTAGCTGTAGGATTAAAAATGAGATGAGTAGGTGTATGTGTTTTCATACACGAGCGCTGCCAATATGTTAACAGAGACGACGGCAGAGGAGCTGTCAGCTCCAGAGCCCCTTTTTCCTGTTTTCTCCTACAGTCACTTTCAAAATCAGAAATTCTTGGATAAATAAATCAGTTATTATGCATATAAATGTGCTGTCAAGAAACAATTCTGCTCCATTCTCCCTGGTTTCATACACTATTCATAATAATTTCCATTGTTTTTATGCAAATTAAGAACATATACCTGTGCTTATATACAGATATGCTCTGCTTATATCTAAGTCATTTATTTGGAATATATTACCTGGGCCACTGTGTCCCGATACCTTCCAGTTTTTCTCTTTTCTTCAGCTCTCATCATCCACTTAACTCCCCCACAGAGAGAGGAGTAAAAAAAAAAAGACCCTTTTTTCTATCAAAGCCAAAATCAAAGAATCCGCTCCTTTGGGGATCGCAGCCGTCTGAAATCTCATCATGTGAAACAGGTGCTCGACCGGCCTGGTCTCAGTGGTCGAGGCGAAAAATCCCATTCCAAGGTGACAGAAATAAGCAAAACACCTCTTACCTCAGCTGCCACGCTCTTCCCGTTCCACTTCCATCCACTCATTATTCCTCACCGCCTCCTCTCATTCACTTGTCAGAACCTTTCCAGGTGGTTGCGTCCAACCTTTCCCAAACTCCTCTGCCTGCCTGGCGTCATCGGCGTTGATGCTCTTATCACGGGTCTTTAAATCTAATCCCGTTGAAACGCCCTCCCCTCCATCTACCTTTCCTACCATCGGCGCTCCTCCTGCCCTGCTTCTTCAGGCCTCATCTACCTCTTCATCACTTTCAAATATTGCATCATTTCCTCCCTCCTTTGCATCCCACTTTCCTCTCATGTGAATTTTTAAAAGGCCTGTTACGAGCCTTGCCTGTGGGGGAATTCTTATAATCACGTGTGTTTCGTGTGACAGGAAGTTACTGACTCCTTCATATGTCGATGTTGTTCATCAGCAGCTTCTGCTATTTTTACTCTGGAATGTTTTGTTTGTGTCTTTTAAATAAAAATGGAAATGTAATAGTGACGAATGAGCCCCCGCATAAGGCCAGACAGCCACAGCTGTATGGAAACCAGATGAAATAGAGAATTTCCTGTCTTTCCGCACAGATTGCAAATTAGAGTGTGAGGCCAAATTGGAGATGGAGCCATTGAGGAAGATTTGTGCCTGCAAAGGGAACAGGACGTGTTCTGACACATTTTCCCCCTCGTGAGGTAACGAGGGGCTTTCGAGCTGGCTGACATCACCTAACGACCCGTAATGATCCAAGATGTTTTCAGGGGTCTCCAGGCAACGGGCTATTTTTGTTTTAAAAGCACAATAAACACATTATCACCCTCAATTAGTCAGTGAGACGGTTGACCGCTTTATGGATCAGGTAATTGATTATAGTCTGCGGCCAGTTATGGACATTCGGTCTGAAGCAGGTGTAAACAGGATCCAGATACCTCGTCCATGTAGCCTCACTGGGAGTTTCCCCCCGTGGTAGGCAGGAGAAAATTCCTCAACTCCTCTAAACCTCCATCATTCCTCTGCATTAGTACCCCCCCCCCCCCCACCTCCCTTTGAGCCACCTGAAGGCATTCTCCGCCACCATCTGTTTCCAGCTGAAGAGAAAAGAAACTGCAACAACGCTCATCTTCATCAGCTGCCCATTAGCGACAAAAGCCGAAGCGTGACCGCAGACCTCCAGACTGCTCCCAGAGGAGGGAGGTCAAAGGTCATATTTGCGCTGTATACGGCTGTTTGAGTTGGCGCACTTTGCGACCAAACGCTGCTTAAAAACACAACATGAAATGGGGATTAAAACCCAGCAGCTTCAGAGGTCCTCATCCTGCAGCACCTAAAACCAAACAGTCGGTGTCGATGGAGAGTTTGAGCGTCTGTGCACATAAACAAGCTTTCACTGAACTGTCACAGTCCTCAGGATGCCCTGGACGTTGCTGCTGGTTGCAGCTCTTCTCCATAAATATAGAGTGAACTCAAACAGCCACCAGCTCGGCACCAACAATCCATTTTTTGTCGATCGTGTCTGCCCGCGGGGCACGTCAGCACGTGCACGTGCGGGGGCCTTATTACACAATCAGATTATACCCATGTTTATCAGCGGCGTGATAAATGGACTCAGCCTGAAAGGAAGCGCGGAGCACTAAAGATTCATTTGGAAACCTGACAATTTTTTTTTTTTATGTAGAGGGTGTAAATTATGGTCCCCTACAAAATGTAAGTGTATTATGGGAATGGATGCTTCTAAGCTGAGCAGCAGTAATGGCTGTAGTGTGTGTGCGTGTGAGTGTGTGTGTGTGTGTGTGTGTGTGTGTAAAATCATTGCTGCGTGGGCGGGGCACGTGCAGTTTTAAATTGAAAACATGACACCCGCCCATTGATGATTTAGTGTGGGGTCAGGGGGGTGCGTGGAGCCATGAATGCAGCCTGTGAACGGTGGAGTGGAGAGTCAGGGAAGGCAGCGCTCTTATTCAGTATAAGCGCCACTGTGGGAGAGCCACTTAATACTGGCAGTCCGCTGCTGCCACATACGGAATACAGTTAAACAGCCTGTTGTTGCAGCATTTCATCTGTATTTATGTCCTTCCCTGGATGCTGCGCCGCTCTGGCTCAGAATTCCTGCTGCTCCACAGGTCCATGCATGTTATTATTTCAAAAATAACACTTGGGCTTTATTAGCATTGTTTTTTATATTTTCCTTATTACTTGATTTGGAATAATTTTGCATGTTTTTGCCTTTTGGGGGGTTTTGGAGCCGCAGCCAGGCCTCCTAATCAGATAACCAGATGGAGGCTAAGGCTGTTAAAGGTCTTAGCCCAAATGGATCCGACACAGCAACGGCTTCGACCCTCTTAACCTGCCACTCATAACAGTCAGCTGATGAGATTCAAATGAAGAGAGAAAGATGGCTGATTTCCAAAAAATAAAACAAAAAAATCAAAGAATCCTCTTCACATTTTTACTCCTACAAATTGAAAGAAAACGCTGGAAGGAAAAAACAAACAACAACATGAATAAACAGAGGAGGGTTTTAGCTGAGTAATATATTATATAATAATGTCATCTTAGATTTATTCATAATTGTTCATTATTGTTTTGTCTTTGACTTGATGATGAGAATAAGAACCATTATCTTACTTCACCTTAACTTTGGCTGCTGCCATTGATAATTCGACATTTACCCCATTAAACAATTATTACTAAAGAGAACACGTCTTTCTGCTGGATTTTCAACCTGGTAGGACAGAAAACCCGGCTGGATCGTGGCCCTCGGGGACTGGCCTTGGACATGCCCGGATTAAATAAAAGGACCCAATGGTCTGAAGCTGTCCTTTCCTTTATATGTGGGCTTGTTATCTCATCCGATGATTCGAAATGTGCCTCGTAAGAACGGCGATCATGTAAAATACTTCACTTTTGACACTGACTAAAGAGGATTATTACAAATTTCCATTAAAATGACCCTTAATACAGAACCAGTTATGTCACTTGGCACAGGTGAAATACGCTCATTGGCCACTTTATTAGGTCCGCCTGTTCCTTTGCTTGTTAACACAAATGGCTAATCAGCACACGGTCACAACTCCAAGCATTTATGCATGTAGAGGTTGTAAAGACAACGTGCTGAGGTTCAAACCGAGCACCAGAATGGGGAAGAACGGGGATTTAAGGGACTTTAAATGTGTTGTTGGTGCCGGACAGGCTGGTCTGAGTATTTCAGGAAGTGCTGATCTACTGGGATTGTCACACACAACCATCACTGGGGTTGACAGAATGGTCTGAAAAAGAGAAAAGATCCAGCAGTTGTGTGGATGAAAATGCCTTGTTGCTGTGAGAGGTCAGGGGAGAATGGGCAGACTGATTGGAGATGATCGAAAGGCAACAGCAACTCAAACAGGCAAAAGGGGATCCAGCCATCTACGAGGCAGGTGGTGCTAAATGGCTGGTGAGTGTCTCACCTGCTAAGTTTATTTCTTAGCACTTTTAATGAAACAATCTGGTATAATGTGATGGATTCTTGGTCTGCTTAAAACGTCTTATCAGAGATGAATAATGATGTTTATAAATCGGGATTAAAAAGAGGAATGTGTCTGAAAATTTAGTTATCTACTCTTATTCATGAGCTGTTCTGATAATTGCGACACCGGGCCTAAAATTTAAAACATTGTTGTCACAGATCCTTTTGATCATTTCATGCAATAAAATAACATTTAAAAATCCAGATGCATTCTTTCCAACTTCCAGAAGTATGTGTTTGTTTAGCTGCCCTAGACTTATCTCGCAGGTCCAATAAAGGGCTGTAAAACAGAAGAATTTTAGCTGATCAAGGCAAAAAAAAAAAAGTGCTAAAGAAACAGAAGTGGCAGAAGCTAAAGGTTTTTTATTTTTTTTAAATGAAGAATTGAGTGTTCGCCATTAACTAAAAGCAGAACAGAGGAACATCTACGAATATTCTCATAAACTTGACTTTGGCCGAATAAACAATGGGGTTTGACCTAACAATGTCATTAATTTCACCAAATACTTGAACGTCCTTCCTCTGTTCAATCCTCAGTAGAATTTTAAGGATTAAAAACAGGGAGATTAAAAGTGGCTGCTGTCATGCTAACCTGAGTTCATTAAATGCCTCTCAAAGAACAAAGATCAGCTGGTGGAGCGTGATCGCCCCACACTTCCTTCAATCATGTTTCCTCCAGGCCAGTGCCAGAGGACACACAGGTCAATCCGTTTCCTGTAGGCTTAGCGACCACCGTGTCCTATATTATATCATCTACCGCCATAACTGTCGAGGCTAGCCAGCTAAAGACGCCGCAAGGCTTGATTGTAATAATAACGTCAAACGGGGGAGCAAATGAACGAGATAGCAGCAGGAAGAGGAGCGGCCCGTGTTCCTGTGTGTTTATCGTTTAGCTCGGTGCAGGTTGCAGCCGCTGCCGTCCTCTAGATAAGAAAAACACCGTTTGTGCAGAATAAATATCCTGCGAGTGCCCTTGGTAGAACCAGGTACAACAGCAGGAAACTCACTCTAACACTCGGCAAATATAATGATTTAATGAGGAAATAATCATCTCGAGATGGTTGTTTAATACTCCCACGTCACGCTCTTCCTCTGCAGATGCAGCTGCAGCAGACTGGGATCTGAACTGGTGACCAGTTGATCATCTGGTAACGACGATGGCGCGTCCACAGCTGCCGCGAACTGTAAAATTGTCGCACGCTTCAGCGGAATTTGCCTCCAGCGAGTTGTGTTGAAAGGTGCAGTAATTGTGCCGCGAGACACCGGCGAAGGTAATAAAGAACTGGTTAAGATTCCATACGCGCAAGGCTTCAAAATAAAAGCAACGATCCCACCATGAACGGGTGCACCTGGAGATTGAGAGCCAAGCGCTCATGTGTGCGTGCACATGTGCGTGTGTGCGTGTGAGGTATGTGTTTGTGTTGTCCTCTAATCTCTTAACGAGCTACAAACTCTGACCATTTTTTAATGCTTTCATTAATTGTGATAGATATGCTTCTTACTCTCCGTAGTTTCTCCCTCACGTTTCCACTTAATATAATGAAAAAAAACAACAACTAAATGAATCATTTTTAATCAGGCAATAATACCAATTTGAGTCAAAACTCACAATCAAAGATTCAATCGAGCTTATTAGGTTCTTGTTAGAGATATATTGTGAGGAGTCCTGAGTGCCCCCCCCCCAACCATGTCTCGTCTGTCTGTTCTCAGGCTGGGCGGGGCAGCTTCCAGACTCTCCCCCGCCGGGCGATCGACACACACCTGAGACTGATCTCCAGTCAGTCACCCACACCTGCCGCTGGCTTTAAAAGCCTGGTCCACTCCCCAACCATCACCAATTTGCCCTGAACCAAGTTTTCAGTAAATCTTAATTCCACCTTCACCCAGTTGTGTGTGTCTGCAGTGCCCAACATATAGTATACATATCATGAGCTATAGGGGCTGTTCCATATGGGATTATAGGGTGCCCCAGTCAGGATGATTCCCGTTTGGTAAATCTTGTCCAGACTTTTGCCACCTGAGTGTGGGACATTGAATCGGACGTTACTTGACTGCCTTCGTTTTCACACTTAACTTTACGCGTAAATTCCCGATGTTGTCTCCAAATATTTACAAATTAAGTTCATAAATTTACAGGAGCATAGGGTCCTGATCTTGGTCCTAATATTCCCTGAATCTTGGACTCGCCGGACCCGCTGACACTGTCAACAGCGTGAGTCCGGTGTAAACTGCTTGTTATTGTCGGCCGGGCTCATCTCCTCGCCTCCTTCTCTGGTGTGGAGGTGATCTCGGGACTCACTAGCGGCTCCACGGGAGCCTCAGACCTAATGCTTGAACCCCCTCACCCACACTGCAACGGGAATTATTGCATCGGGTCTCCTCTTCACGGATGTTTTCCAACTGATCGGGTCAGTTTTAGTGATCAAGACAAAAGTCTGTTGCTCTTGACAACCAGCCAGCACTGGGCTCCACCTTCAGCGAGGTGTGACTGGGCTGCCTTTTATTCCTGACTCCTTCTGTCACTGTTGCAACCGCCGAGCGCTCATTTCTAGAACTCATTAAGCACCACTCGCGGAGTACAATGGGACCAGAGACGGCGAGCAGAGACGCCCTGTTGTCCACAGTGAGACAGAGCAAGGACACACGATGGGCGCGCCGAACTCTTACTACTAAATACTTTGAACTGTGTGTCAGATGTAAAAATGCTTGTGAGCTTTATTGGGTTTAAAGGGCCCTCTCATGTGCCCCTGCCCCCGCCCGGGGACCTGGTTGAAAGTGATCTATAACAACCAACAAAGGCAACGAGCTGCTGGTGTCATTGTGCGTCACTGAAGTCAGCAGGAACCCGTTTCGTGTGGGTCGTACGGCGGACATGGAGAGGACTGAGCGTATAGGTGGCGTTTCTATACGGTTCACACGCCAATGCGAACAAAGATTCTGTAAAAATAAAACCCCGGGGACCTTTACAAGCCTGGAGGATGCAATAACCAGAATACAGTCAACAACCCGGAGTCGCTACCATCATTCCAGAACGTGTCACATGGTTACGTGGATTTATCAATTACTTGTTGTATCAGACCTTTCGACTCCTATGTAGAGGTGATTCTCGTCCTTTTGTAGTGGTTGATGTGGTGTAGCACTGATCAGCTTGGCAGGGGTCCCCCCTTAAGGTCGTTTACCTGAATGGACGTTCTCCCCGATGTCTTCGATCACACCACATGCGTTTTGAAGCTTCTACTACGCGCGGCAAAAGAAAGTAAAGGCTTCCACTCTGGAAAATTCCACTTGGATTTTTCGGCGGGATCCAGTGCAATCGTCACGCTTCAGCCTGGTTTTCTCTTCAAACCTCTTTTTTTTCTGTCCTTAATTGGTGAAAAGAATGGTACACCTTTGGAACACCCCTGTAGAGGAGCGAGCGCTAGCTTTGTCCGCCGAAGGTTGCTTACACAAAGTTCTTCATTGAAACACCACTTCAATTCCACGTAGTTTTTTTCTTTTTTTCCGTCCAGTTAAAGATTCTGGCGGAGCTACAGCAAACTCCAAACGACCTTTACTTTTTTCCCAATGGGGTTTATTGTCAATCCCTTTAATTCTGAGCTGAAGACACACACACACCTCACGAACACACTCCACAAGTCCATAAGACACAGCAGCGTAACACACACTTGTGCAGGCATCACACAACACCAAGCCTTGGCAGTGGACTGATGAAAAAAAGACAGAAAGAAAAGAATGATAGAGTGTCATGCTCTCCCTGAATATGTATATTGGTTGTGGGGAAACTCATCATAGTATGAGCACAGTTATGCCTGACAACTTCAGATTGATGGTGTAGACACAGCAGCATATGTTTTGTCATCTCTCTCTCTCCCGTTCCCTGCTCCCTCTATTTATTGTCACCATTTTAGCGAAACCTGTTTGGCTAAACCATCAATCTCTGCTCCTCTTCGCGTCCCCTCCCTTTTGCCCCTCCTGCACTTCCCACTCCCTTTCAGTAAATTACAGGCAATCTTTATTCCACATGAATCCACTTAGCACAATGGCGACTAAACAAATGCGCGTGTCAAACCCAGGCGGCGTGATCCCAATGCTGAGGAGTGACAAAGGAGAGTGTGATGAAGAGCGAAAACGGACCGCCAACTAAACGGGTGGACCTCAGAAGTGGCTGCCGATGAAAACTGAAAGGGTGAGCAACACCTCCACTTAGATAAAGATACATCAGGTTACGCGTCTAGAGGTCCTACTTAGTCCTGCCTGAATTAATGCACCTCATCATACCAACAAAATGACACCATTCGTCAGGTATTCATACACATTACATCACTCTAATATAGGCCGTTGAGCAAGTAAGCTAGCTAACTAATATAGGTTAGTCAAGCAACTAGGCTAGTAACTAATATGGGTTAGTTGAAAGCAACAAAACAATCGAACGTGTCGGCGCAGCTCTGACTGGAGCCAAATAGTAATAAAAATTACAAACCCATATTAAAAATGAAATTACTTGAACCAACAACACGGATCTCCTCCACAGCATCTGCTTACTTATAAACAATAAAATCCATCCGTGTCTCTTTGTTTGAGCAGACTTCAATTTCTCTGTTCTACAGCCCCATCAAGAAGTCCTTCTCTGTGGACGTGGAGGCTCACGCTGAAAGCCGCGTCTCTCCAGTCGTGTTATGAGATGTGTTATAGATGAGGTTTCGCATGGTTTAATGCCGAGGATGAAGTGGTAGACTCAGGGACATCTGCAAGCAAATAGCTCTTGTCCTTTAGCCATTGTGGATTTAAAAAGAACTGCGGTCGCTGTTGGTAGCTAACAGATTAATTTTACAATACAAAATAAGTGCTTCTCCAATCACAATACTCGTACATGTCACGTCCAGCGTAAGGCCTTCTACCTGGCCTTGGTGTCAGAACTTGACGCTACAAGCTAGCTGAATTGACATGATTGGATAAAAACTCAGAATAATCAACCACACTGAAAGCAGCAGCCAATGGATATAATATGTATGATGAGAACAAACTATGAGAATAATTTTATTCACCAAAAACAAAAATAAATGTCCTCTTCTGAGTAGGTTTAGACCAGCAGAGAAGGTCATGCTGACCCTGGCAGCCCTCAACTGATCAAGCGTTTATGGGATTCATGCGCTCTAATATTAAATTACCGCTAATTATAAAACCCAAGGATGCAGGAAGTTTTGAGATACGCGTGTGAAAGTTGACTGAAAAATCCTCGATTCTATCTAAGTATGCCACCTTGACCCTTATATATTTATTCTTTAGTATTTGTATTCTTCACGTCAGCTGGGCCGAAGGTTGAGAGAGGAGGCGGAAGAGAACAGGGAAGGATGAAGGTGAAAGAGGAGGTGTAGATCTCAACGCTGTCTCCAAGCACAATGTGAAGTTTACCAGTTGGGGAGCATTCGTCATTGACCTTTGACCTTTTAACCCGCTGTAGACTCAGTGTCCACAGACGTTTGTGGGATGGAGCATTCACTGACTTCGCGCGCTGTTGTGTGAATCATTTCCATGTTTTTGTTGCCGTTGTCTTTATAATTAGGAATTAACCAATAAAATGATGGAGGATTTGTTGGTTTTTCACATATATTTTTCAGCTAAAGGATCTTTTAAAAGCCCAAATACCCGACGCATTTAGAGGGAGAGAAGTTCCAAGGTCCCTGCTCGCTACGTTTGACGTGGCTTCTGTCAAAAACGGACTCACCGTGGATTCTCCGCGGATCGCCGACTCGACGCACGTTGCGCAACGCTGTCAATGGCGGCGCCATTGACGAGGATGCGGATTAACGTCGGCGCGGCTGTCACGCATCACAGATGCATCATGGGAAAATTCGAAAAAATACAGAAAGCTCAAATGAAGCAGTGTGTGTGTGTGTGTGTGTGTGTGTGTGGACTCCCATAAAGCCAGGAAAGGTGAGAGACTGTCAAAGTGAAGTGAAGGAGGGAAATAGTTAAAGACCACGACTGAAAGGAGTGGAGATAATGTTAAAGAGGTAAAGGACTCAAGGGATCTGCGGCGTTTATCAGACTTCCTCTCTTTGCACCCCTCCCCCACCTCTTTTTAAACACTAGACAAATTCACACATGAACACCCATATACACCAGTCTGCCCTTCACTGCTGCATTGGGGTGGTTTTTTTTCTTTTTTAATCTCTGGCCTTATTCCACAGCTTATGAATTTTAATGGGCCTCAATCACAACACCTCAGCTGTGTTTTTCTATCTCCCAAAGTAATGGACTTGAACCACCTGAGAGTTCTCAGAAGGTTTGGGTTGGGAGCGTCGGGGAAGTCAGAATGACAGAGGGAGGGGAGGATGGATGGAAGGACGGAAGGGATGTGCATGAATAAAAGAGAGAGAGAGAGATCGTGACAGGTGGGATGTTTGTGTGCAGCAACCTGGGAGAGAGGGGGGGGGGGGGGGGGCAGCCTTGACTTCAGAATGGATCCTTGCTGGAAGCCGACACATGTGCCGCTTCAAAGTAACACATGTGTGAACAGACTTGCACATCCCGAATGAGATTCTGATTGTTTTCCCGGCCGCCGCGCTCCCAACACCAGCTCTGGTAATTGCAATCCGGACTGACGAATGTGCACGTCTGCTAAAGCACGGGCGGCACAAAGAGGAGGAAAGAGCAGGAGGAGAGGAGACGTCGCCCTGTTTGGGGCTGATTAGGCGTGCCAATGGTTCTATTTTAGACCCTGTATTTAGACATGTACCTGAGACACACACCCCACACACACACACACCCCACACACACACCCCACACACACACACACCACTGTGTAAAACAAAACTCTTCCGTATTTATTGTGGAAATTGCCTCCATTGTACCATCCTTGCCTTGATGTCGAGCTATTTGTCCAAATCAATGTGGCCTAGAAATTGGCATTCTTTCAACGGTTTAGTCGCTCCCTCCCTCTTTCTCTCCCTCTTTCTCTCTCTCCTTCCCTCTCCCTCTCTCTCTCCCTCCCTCTCTCTCTCTCTCTCCCTCTTTCTCTCCCTCTTTCTCTCTCTCCATCTCTCCCTCCCTCTCTCATTCCCTCTCCTTCCCTCTCTCTCTCTCTCTCCCTCTCTCCTTCCCTCTCTCTCTCTCCCTCTCTCCTTCTCTCTCTCTCTCTCTCTCCCTCCATCTCTCTCTCTCTCTCTCTCCATGTGTCTTTGCTCATGCTCGAATGAGAAAAAGTGATTACCTGCGAAAGAAAAGGGTTTGAGCGCACGTTGTGTGTCTGCCATCTCTTCGAAAAAGACTCCTGTTGTCCTCTGCACACCTGCTGACTGTCTTGTTTGGGACATCAACACACACACACACACACACGCATGTACGCATACATGCAGGGCAACACAATGAGTCAGTGACACAATGAGACAACCTGCAAACGCTCAGCTGAAACACAATCGCGGTGCTCCGCTGCCAGCGTTGATAGCCGGGAAACAATGGCTCATCACCGCTCTCGCCGCCGTCCCGCCGCTTTTAAAGACGTGGCCCTGAAAGACAGCAGAGCTG
This sequence comes from Takifugu rubripes, assembly GCF_901000725.2. Lineage (NCBI taxonomy): Eukaryota > Metazoa > Chordata > Actinopteri > Tetraodontiformes > Tetraodontidae > Takifugu > Takifugu rubripes. Next base: position 1,749,670 of record NC_042301.1, on the reverse strand, counting down.
CACAATGCAGCGACGCAGACATGAGCCATCTCTATTCACAGCACGCCTGCTTCGACCAACTGTTGAAGCCATTTCCATTTCCGCACGGCAACAATGAGGCGCAGGAGAGCGAGTCCGAGTTGATATTGAGCGCCGCTGAATGTCGGCTGACGAGCGTTCGCGCTCACGGCCGACGGACGGTTTAATTGTGGACCGAATTTGCAGAACAGTCGAGAAATTCCACACGTGTGTGTGTGCGTGTGTGTGTTAAAGGACTCTAAGAGGTGACAGCCGTTATCTCAGGCCTACAGACACACACTTAGCCCTCCACCAGCCCTCGAACAACCATCCCTGTGGCGTGCTCAGAAATGTCACGAGCTGGTGCCGGCAAATACGCCACACGTGGCCCGGCGCTGCTGGTACTGTACGTTTGCAGCGTCGGCCTCCACCCTGCTTTGTTTCAGAATTTTCTGTCTTTATTACTGCTCACACACACACACACACGCATGCTCAGATATACTACCGCGCTGATATGTAGCAGGGGAACTATATTAAGTCGGGGAGGGTTGGCGGGCAGACATTTGTTGGTGACACCCTGCATCCATCTCATTCAGGGGGTGCGGGGATCTGAGAAATCCAGTCGGTTCCGTTTGCACAGCTGTTTGTCTCTTATCTTAATTACGAATGGAAGAAAAGGCGATTCCAGCGTCCTGCGAGCTGAGCGGGGGTTTCTTTCTTATAAAATGGTCCCAGTCAGCTGGGCAGCGAGATGAAAGTTCTATCATGAGACCTAAAATTCTGTGACTGCATCCGATTTCCAATTCCAGCCTCATTATTATTGTTAATATATTATTATTCTCCAGCGAGCTGGTATTATGAGTGTTTTTGGGGGCGGTTTCTTGTTCACGTGTGTTTGAGCGTGTGAGCGACAGCACAGGGTCAAAGGTGATACGCACATTGATCCGTGTGTGTCATCTTCAAAAAAAATAAAGATGAAAGTGAAAAGGTGTGATTGCGAGTGAATTCCCACAAATATTTTATGCGAAAATTTTGATCAAATCATTAGATCAAAGTCCTCCGTTAATCAGTATGTAGAAGTTAAAAGAGAGCAGATTGATCCCTCCTGGGTGCAGAGGTGAGCGGAGAGATTAAGTCGGCGGGGAAGTGAGGTGGTTCGCAGGCTGTGATCTGCCCAGATTATCCGGCTCCGTCTTATCCAGAGTTGAACATCTGGTCAGAAACAACAAAGACGGAGAGCAGCCGACGAGACATCAAAAACAAGATTTATACCGGCAAACTCAAAACTCAAACTCAAATTAAATGGAGCTGCTGTGGAGCCAAATCGGCACCAATGAAACGTTGAGGGTCTCTACTGGTTGGGGTTCCTAAAGGAACACTGGGAACGTGAACGTCCAGCACCTCATGACTGGACCTTGTACGTCCCACCAAACAAATTGTTAGCCAGCAGATTAGCTGCTGCAGGGATGGACGAGTTTATGCGTCACTACGTGGAAGAGGACAAGTTCATAAATCCTGGGATATATAAAATCCCTCTATGTGACATTTAGTACTTTGTGTTTGAGTTGCAGCAACACAGATAAAACTTTTGTTCAATGCACTTTGCAGAGCGCAGGGATTGAACCGGCAACCTTTGAGACAGTCTCAGTGAAGCAAGCGCTCAACCTCGATGGTTTTCCTTTCATAATTACTGAAATGAACAAATAAATGCCGACAGGTGTCACGTCTTTTTGACATTTCCCTCACTATTCAAAAGAAAACAAAATTTTTTTTTATTTCGTTTCATTTTCTGCCGCTTCTCCGGATCCGGGTCGCGGGGGCAGCAGCTTCAGGAGGGATGCCCAGACAGCCCTCTCCCCGGCCACTTCCATCATCTCTTCCGGGGGAACCCCCAGCCGCTCCCAAGCCAGGCGAGAGATGTAATCTCTCCACCTAGTCCTGGGGCGGCCACGAGGCCGCCTCCCGGTGGGACATGTCCGGAACACCTCTAAAGGGAGGCGTCCGGACGGTGTCCTAGCCAGATGCCCGAGCCACCCCAACTGACTCCTCTCGATGTGGAGGAGCAGCGGTTCTACTCCGAGCCCCTCCCGGTGTCCGAGCTTCTCACCCTATCTCTAAGGCTGAGCCCAGCCACCCTGCGGAGGAAACTCATTCAACACACGTGAACATTGTATCCGCGATCTCGTTCTTTCGGTCATCACCCAGCGTTGATGGCCATAGGTGAGGACCGGGACGTCTTCACCACGACGGATCGGTTAAGCGCCCGCATCACTGCTGACGCCGCTCCGATCCGCCTGTCGATCTCCGCTTCCATCCTGCCCTCACTCGTGAACAAGATCCCAAGATACTTGAACTCCTCCACCTGGGGCAGGACCTCCTCCCCAACCCGGAGAAGGCACTCTACCTTTTTCCGAGCGAGGGCCATGGACTCTGACTTGGAGGTACTTTTTTTAAATTTCCCCTTGAAAATTTTGGCCCACAATTCAAGGACGCCTTTGTTTCACTTCTCACTAACTGCAGTGAGTCGGAACCACCGCCCACACCTGTCTGAATTTTTTGGGAGTTTTTTCTTGCAACCATCTGTCTGGCAACACAAGCACAGGAAGCAGGAAATGTTTCAACAGTTTTAAACTCGGAATTCTCTATTTATTAGTATTATAAGCATTATAAGCTCAGTTATGTTCATGTAAAGCATCCAGCCTACACAAAGTTCTCTTGTCTGTCCTCCACACTTGTTCCAGGTGGGGGGACGGTATAACCTCAGGCGTTCCAGCACAGGAAAACTACTGCAGCACATCAGAAGGTTTGAAGTTTCCGACTACAATTGTTCCTGACTTTTTATTTCCTGTGGTGCCATCAAACCCGTCAAGGAGAGCCGAGCCAGAAGCTGAGCATCACCGTCTCTCTGTGCACTCCTCGGCTATTGACCGGGACGGAAGATTGACGTATCACTTTACTTGTTGTTGATGTTGTGGAGGAAGGTCAAGTGGGCCTGGAGCAGGAACGTCGGCGGTGGAGAGAGATCTCACGGCTGCCCCGTTTAACAGCAGCTAACCAGGGTGGCTCGTTATATATGTGCTAATATTCTGGAATTAGGACCGCTTTGTTTCATATTTATTATGTTTTGGGTTGAGTTAATGTTAGTTTATCTAAGTCTCGCCCGTGTGTCCTCTTCCGTCCCCGTTAGAGTGGTGTCTTCAAATGTGCCTGCATTTTTTTCATCTCTGTAAACTGTTCATCTTCCTCAATGTGAGACGCTCAAGAATTCTTTTTTCTTTTCTTGAGTTTTGGAAGCGGTGACCTTGTTATCAGGGCACCTCAGCTCATGGTGCTAATTTGCATCAAACAGCTGTTTTAATTTTTTTGTGAGTCATCAGGAATTTTGCCGGCACCTCAGAATTTGAGACAAAAATCAGTTGCGATATTATACAGCAGGTGTCATTTAGACTTTTACAGCGCTGAAAGATTAGCATGCGCACTATGGAGGAAGCTTGAATCCAACATCATGTGACACAAAATGTAAATAATTCAGAAGGAGCCACAGCTAGCTATCTAGCTAGCTAGCTATCTAGAGAGGAAAATAGGCACAGAATTGGCTCACATGTGGTTATTGTGGTTATTGGAAACCACCTTTCTGGAATAAATGGCTCTGGAATCCACCGGCTGCATTAAACACCATCAAAAAACCAGCAAGAACAACAGATGTCACAGTACAAATTTGCCTATAATATACTGAAAGTTTTCTTTGGTTCTGTGGAAAAAAAACAACCACAAACTGCGTTGCTTTAAACACCATTTACCCCATACGCCAAGACAACGTGGGAGCACCTAGATATACGGTTACAGTTTCAGCGCAGCATAATTAGCTTGTCTCATTTTTGCATTTGCCTTTTGTCTCTCTCTTGTGTTTACCTTGAAAGATGTGGTGCGTGAAAAACATTAAGTTATATATATATATATACAGTAAATGTGGGCAGTCGGGCCTGTTTGCCAGCTAACAGCCTCTCACTGTTTTCTGCCACAGTCTTAAAAACAAGCCATCTGCACTGCTGTCTGCGTCTGCCAGCCCAGCCTCCAGAGACAGACTTTCTGCGTGCATGTGCACGTATGTGTGGATCCACGTGTGTGTGCTTTAAAGGATAGAATCAGACGAGTCGAATCGAATGCGGTCGTCCACCCCCTCCAGGTGAGGAAGGTGAGGACCATTTACCAGCTGAATACACACACCTGAGTGTTGGTTGATGCATGACCATCTGGACTCAGGTCACGCAGAGGTCTTGAATAGAAGCAAATCATGTTGGAATAAAATCTTATATAAGTTGGTATATGGAATGGAATACAAGCGAGAAGCTCTCTGACCTCCATCTGCTTTCTGATCTATCTCCGACTGATGCTACATGGCTCCTCTTCAATATCTCCGGCTTGACTTGAGGAAAATGCTGCAGCTTTGGAAAGGCCACCTGTTGGGGCCCAAAGACCACAGCTCCTCTGATGCTCTGTCCTGCCAAGACACCTGGATCTACAACCGCTCTAACAATTTACTAAATAGCAAATAGCTTTTAAAATCAAATTGATTTTAAAGTTTCCTCTGTGTGCTGTGTATTAGAGCAGCCCGTCCCCATGCAAACCGCATTTACCCACCCACTCTGAAAGCAAAATTCAACAATTTCCTAAAGCTTTTATTCTAATCAAATCCAGTGAGAGCAAACCTGCACACAAAAAAAGGATTCATCAACAGTCATGGCCACAAATCCCCAGCATGGTCAAAGATGCTCTTAAAGAGTTTAGTTCTCCCTGTCTGGAATGCATTATCATATTTCCCATGTAACCCTGTTTTTTTTATTTGTTTGTTTCCCCAAAACTGCTGCAAAACCTCTCACACACTTGCACTTTACTGTCCCTGAAACGGGGTAAACTGCACATTTTTTCCTCCTGCATATTTACTCTGCTCTTATCAAAGATCTTCGTGTGAGGCACTGTCAGGAGGTATTCCTCTGACGGTTTCTTTCCTACGCCTTATTGGGAATAAGGGACTAAGAGCAGCACACATCCTCAGTTGTATCAAAGGTGGCGTAATGGCTTCCTCCTCCAGTTGTCAGTCAGTCTGTCAGTCTGTCAGCTTTGGCCCTGGGCTCAGCAAGTTTGGGTGAAAGCCTTCCTGCAGTAATAAATTCTTTCTTCTTTGCTAAAGGACCAGAAAGATCATCTGCTCACACACGTGACATCTCTGAAGCTCCAAACTGACCCAACAGACTTGAACTGATATTCCCACATTGGTATCAAGTAATCTTCTGTTTGTACTTTCAATTTGAAATCAGAAGACCTACATCGTTCCTCTGATTTTAAACTTTAGATTTATACGATGCTTAAATGCAAATGCTTTTGCTGGAAGAGCCGCACACTTCCCACTCACCAGCAGTAATTAAGACGGCGAGTGTTGTTTTTTTACACGTTATTCACGATGGAAACAACACAAACAGTGTCGTCGTCTCCCTCTTAAAAGCCACGGAACGACAGAGTTCAGGACGGAGCTTTTCCCAGCATGTCTCCATCAGCTAAACCCTCCTCCAACACTTCCCTTTTCCAAATATCCTTGATGCTAAGTGCTCATTTCTCATCATTTCATCCTCTTGTAGCGCACGACTTCATACGACTGCAATTAGAGGCGCCTTTTTCCTTTTTTGTGTTGTTGAAACTGCTGCATGGTCTTCTACAGAACACCTGCTGGTAACAGAATCCTATTTTAAGAGCTGGATCTCCAAACTTGAGCAAATGCAGTCCCCCCCCCTTTAAACCTCTACTGAACTTTTATTCATTTTTCCCTCTATGTGTGGTTTCTATTCTATTCTATTATTATTAAAGAATGAAATCTAATATCTCTAAGGTGATTTGAAGGTCATATGCTGACCTGTGCTTGGTTTTGAAGACTGCTGGGTGGATTTCAACAGGTAGATCCTCCTTCATTCACTTCTTTAGCCGAGGCTCATAAAAAGTGAAGCACATATCATTGTGCTACTGTATAACTGCATCTTCGCTCTTCGCCTCCTCCTCTCAGCCAGCCAGCAGAGTTCTTCTACAAGAGCCTGGACCTGTTCAAGGGTTCTAGCTGTTGGAATTGAGTTTGGCCTTGGCACTTTTGTCTGAAGCTTTTCGAGAGGGTTTCGGCAAAGTGCCAAGAGGAACTATAAACTGAAAACACACTTTCACGGTGTTAAATGCGACCTTCGCGATGGCGACTCCCACCTCAGACACGGTTTCAGCGCGACGCTGAAAGTTTTGATTTTGAAAAGCAAGAAAATAAAACAACAAAAATGGCTTTTATAGGGTGGTGAGAAGTTTCAAAGGATTAATCTGCCCCCAAAAAACCGAAGTCATTACCGTGGTGTCCTCTGAGGTCTCATTACACGTGTGGTTATGGTTGTTCAGAGGGATCTTTGGACGGCTTTAATGCTCACTTCTGTCGCACCGCGTTCAGGCTGCCAGTAATGGTCTGAATGCTGAACGGGCGGAGCAGGTAGCGCATCTCCTACTGTCGGCTGTAATTATGGCCCCAGCAAATGACGGAGCGAGCGGCTTCACAGCGGACGGCAAACTGATCAGATCAGCACCACCGAGCACGGCTCAGCAGGACTCCGACGTTCCCCACGACACCGCTATGGTGGCACAGACCAGCAGAGGCCAATTTAACGACGTTGGATACGGCGCCGAGGTTAGTTGCCAGGGGTGATGGTGTCAGTTGGTGGTGGGACATTAGGGAGGCGGAGCAGCTCAAGGTGACTGGAAAGGCTGAGCTTCAACACAAGAGAACGTCTTTATTACCGACGTTTTAAATTGCATCGTTATTACGGTCAGATATTGCTTCCATTTCTGAGCATGTGGGTGTGTGGTTGCGCACATCCTGGGCTGAATTTGCATGTGAACATGAGTTAAGACCCAAGTGGCAGAGATGAAGAGTCCATCCTGAAGCAGAAACAGAAGGAGAAGAAAGAAGAGGGAGGGAGAGAGAGAGAGTTTCAGCATGTGTGAAAGAACTCTTTCATCTTCACCCCAGAATCCCTGGCGAGGCCTTCCATGCCAATCCATTTCCTGGAGTTGGCTATAGTCTCACCCAATGGGACAACACACACACAAACACCCACACACACACACACGCATGCACACGTGCGCGCTTGGCTTGCTTCACCCCACTTTAAATGCGCCGCAATCTTACTCCTACATGAAGACAGTCACAGACACACACACATTCAATCTGTTGGGATGACAGCGAGGAAATGGCCAGCAGCAGCTGGGGGGGGGTCCCTTCGCTCCTCTACAGGAGCTGCAGAGCCCCAGAGGCATCCCCTCACCCTATCTTAACACAATGTGCCTGCATGTGCCTTTGTGCGACTGTGTGTTCGTGTGCCGACAGCTGCATGTGTGCAAAGGGGGAATTTAGAAAGCGGATCCCTCAACACGATGAGTAACGGTACCTTTGATACTTGCACCCCTGTGTGTGTGTGTGTGCGTGTGTGTGTGCGTCTGGTGGACGGAGGTGAATCCAGAAAGGAAGGAAGCGTGTCATGCAGCGTCTGGGGGTGTATGTATGGTGTCATATCAGAATCCACAGGCATTATTTGAAGCCATTCAGTGTGCGTTAGAGTATATTTGTGTGTGGTGATATTAGCCGCAGGCATCGGCGCCTGTTCATTAGCGGGCTTAGCTAGCAGAGGGATGCCTGTAAAGATGACTGCTATTAATTTAGCATCTCAGTGGCTTTGCTCTCCCAGAGACACCCACACACACACGCGCACGCACACACACACACACGCGATTGCCAATTCATTAAGTGAACGTTTGGAGCTCCAGACTGTACCAACTGGTCGAAGCTAACTAATCTGCACTGCGCCAGTGGAGAGAGAATGAGCCAGAGAAAGAGATAACATTCACCGAGGGGGACATTCAGCCTCTGAAAACAACTATAACATCAACGTTTGGGAGGGTCCCTACTTCACAAAGATAAACACGTGCTCATAAGTGCTCACATTTGGGTCCAAATAGAAGTCATAAAACATTTCAGAACACAGAGGTGTGAACTGCATTGATGCTGCTCTTGTGTTTTGCTTGTCGTGCACAAAAGCCCTTTCTTTGTGTAAATATGGACACATGTCAGAGCCCAAACCATGTGTTGAAAAATCTTATTTGTCATAATTTACTACTTGGACACGTTGAAAGGCTTCAACTGCAGATACGAGTAAGTTCTCCACCTCTGTGCTCCTCTAATAACAAAGAGCTTAAATCATTTATTCATTGAAGTATTTAGTTCATTTTTTTTACAGTGTTCCATGCAGGTGAGAGGTCCTTGCCAATGCACTTAAGGTTTAAATGAAAGGAAGCTCCTCTAACCACTGTGTCCTTTCGTGGAGGCTGACTTGCACCATTCACGTTAGCTGTTTTCTCATTTGTCCTTGATTTCCAGAGGCCTCTGACAAACAGAGCGTAGGAACAGGGTCTTTCTTCCATTTGCCAGGCCAAACCTCACCTGCTGCCTGTGGGTTGATGAGATGTGAGGAGCTACGAACTGCGTCGGTATTTATCTGAACCACATTGACTCTGCAGCCTTCGGATCGTGACGCCTGCACAGTCGGAACTGGTGCCGTCACCTCTCTAAACTGCACTCTGCTGTGTCAGCACATTTGCATTTATATAATAGCTTCAGTCACAACACGATGACAAACACGGCTAATTGCTATAATTTAATGGCGAACACGTGGCTTCGTCCTTTGGTAAAGACACGGTGTAGCATTAACGGCTCCGCCGTCCGGCTCCCTTCTCAACCATAAAGTGTCACATGTGGATGAAGAGAGACGCCGTTTGGTCCACCAACGCTACGCTCTCCCAAATTTATGTTAATCGATCCAGATTATTAATGTTAATTATTAATGGTGCAACTTCTCTATAACATAAATCAACTGTTGGAAGTTGCTCTGTTCTACTTCTCATTTTCCTCCTTTACAAAAGCCCCCCCTCCCTTTACATTGTTTTGTGGGAATCAGCCCTTTCTGCTGTCATGTACGCCACCAACTACGTGCTGCTCTTGCAATTATGGGATGTAAATCCCTTAAGAACATTTCAGCAATCCAGTCCTGATCCATAGCGAGCAGCCCGTGTGTATCTTGTGTAAGTCCCCTTCACCATCTCCGTAGCTCTAATCATCCTCACAGCATCCCACTGTTAGAAGCGCCAATCCCCCAAATGGAACAGAACCAGAACCCAGTGCTGCAGAAACAGCAAGAGGGCCGAGGCTGCTTTGCTAATCCCCATGAGAACGGGTTGGTATGTTAAAACTTGTAATATAGATTTAAGAGGAAGAAATTAGTTGTGGGTGAGGAGATTAGTCCGTTTATCAAGTCACCTGCTTCTCTCTGCCTCCATCAACAGGCATAAGTGGACCCCACAGCTGCCCTCTGACCCCACTGACCCGCTGACCCAGGTTTTCTTTATTCTCTCTATAATTACTGAATTTGCATGTGTGCCATATGTGTCTGTGTGTATGTTGAGGTCCTTATTCCATGATGAAAACACACATTTGGAGGACGGTGGGCATACGTTCTCGTCCAATACCAGTTGTCACATTTGCGGAGCCAAAGCAACGTGCATTCTCGCTAGGCCTGGAATGAAAGCGTCCATACCTGATCACCATGTGTCTGTTTTCAAACGTTATCTAAATGATTGCTTAACAGATTGCAGCAGCTACGCAACAGCAGGCCTTTCTTTCAATGCCCCCTCACTGCCAGTGGATGACATATATGAGTCTATTTTTTAATGGGCTATCATTTGGAACAATTTCACACCTCACTTATATGTACATATTTTTAAATCCAGTTTATTAGGGGTGAATGTCAAATGAAAATGCTAGAATACAAGCTGAGAGACGGGCGTCTGATGTCCAGCGACACTATTTACACGCTCGTACAGAGAATACAAAATGCTCTTTCTGGCTGTTGCTACATGTGTGCATGAGGGAGAAAATATAGATGTAGAGTGGGGAGACAGGAAGACAATGGGAGAAACAGAGCGGTGGGCTTGTTGGGCGTAATAAACTGCTGTTTGGAGTAAGATGAGGATGGTGTCGCTCTGTAGCTCTGTCAGACCACGCTGACCTCACACACAAAGGCTTTCAGCCCAAAGTTATTAACAATAATTGGACATAATTACGTGATGTATGAAAGGAGGGGGAAATTGCAGACGAGCGCTCAAATTGGACAGTAGTTGCGGAGACAGA